>NC_133328.1:358690675-358878175 GCF_042186555.1 Aquarana catesbeiana | reverse complement strand
GCCAAAAGCACTGTGCCTTTGGCCAATTATGGCTCTCTTAGCTGAGGGCGCTGGGATTGGCCAAAGCATGCAGGTCATGGTGCATGCTTTGGCCAATCATACAGCAATGCACTGTGCTGCTGCAGTGCATTATGGGGTGTTACGCAGTGCTCAAAGTTGGCGCGCACGCCCTATAATGTTCGTTTTTCGACGAACGGGCAAACAGCCAATGTTCAAACATAAAGCTCATCCCTAGCCCTGAATAACAAGTGTTCCTATTATGGTGTTGGACCCAATGTCTGGCTACGTTGGTAGAATGGTCTTTTTCTATCTCATGTAGATGATCATATAGATGGTCCCTCAGACGTCGGGTGGTCTTTCCTACATACTGGATCTGACATGTGGTGCATGTAATGACATACACCACATAGCGTGTATTACAGTTAAAAAAAGATCCGATCCCAAAAGATTTACCTGTGGATAATGAAGTGACATGGTCACCTCCTTTGATGAAGGAACAATAAGAACAACTGCTTACGCCACACTTAAAAGTGCCCTTGAACTGTAGCCAGTACGCCGTGGTTGTTCACTACTATACAGACTAGGTGACAGATATCTACCTAAAGTGGGCTTTCTTCTGGAGACAACCTGTATCGCATTAGATAAGATCTGTGCATATATGGGGTCATTGGTCAGGACTGGAAGATACTTCTTGATAACTTTTTTTATTTCCTAAAACTCTATACTGTAGAGGGTTGAAAAAACAGGAGTACTGGAGAACTGTGAAGTTTTATGCCTACAACGTTTATTGCCCGGAAATTGGTGGTTCATTAAAGAGTGCCTTGGGATGTTCTCAGCGGTATCTAGGGCCCTATTGATAATGGAACTGGGATAGCCTCTTTCTTTGAATCTGGAGGTCATAAGAATGGCTTCCATTTTAAAATCTGATTCTTTACTACATAAACTGTGAGGGAAATTCACCTTAGACCACACTCTGGATCAAGTTAAGAAGTTTTCTTTATTTGACTTGTACGAGGAGACAAGTTACAACAAAAGGACAGATATTTGCCCATTGGTTCTGATCTCTATGCAATAGGGCAGCATACATAGAGTTCAGCCTTATGAGCTCCTATCTGACTTGTCTGTCTAACATTTGTAAAACTTGCATTTATATACCTTTACAAGCCTTATCTTGGCCATCTCTCCGAGATATGATTGCTTGCTAAGATCTACGTCAATGTAACTAACCATAAACATGAAACCTGTTCTACTACCAGACAAACTTATTCATTCCCAGAATTCCTATATGTTCATTAAAGTGATTTATAATTGGTTTTGTCCAATTAAAAACATCTGTGGCACCCAGCTGTGTTGAATCAAACCTTCCTCGTCCTGATAAGACTTAACCAACTTCAAGGATAATAGATTTACGACTTTGGGAGAATGAACCTTTAATAACCCCACCTTATGTGTTTTATGTCTCACTATATAATCCTATATACACAATCAGACCTTTGTTTGACCCTGTCAAACTTAATTAATGTACTGTACATAACTTTCCCATATTCCACATAATTATTTCTAAACCACCTGTATACGATGTTCTTATCTTATCAGGCTGTAGCTGTCAAAAGTTTCTTTTCTCATTAGTAAACTAAAACTGAACTATCTTATCTCTGTATAGCTTGAATCTATTCTACTTCTAAGCAATCTTTTTCAAGCATGCATTAAATGATTATAAAATAAGAATCTAATTTCTCTAACATTTCCCACCTGTATATACTCATTTATGACAGTTCTTTCAGCACTTCAACTTTCAGGATTTCACCAAGGTCCATCATATAGTTCACACATGAGAGTCAGGGGTAAAGTTCTTATACTCGTCCTCATCTGTTTCAGAATGAAGTCCAGAATAGAGTTAATTTAGATCTTTTTGGAGAAACATAGTCTTTGTCAAGGATGTGTCAATGAACCGTTGAAGGAGTCATCGGACACAGGGAATGCAACAGCAACAACACAGGATCAGTACTGTGGCTGCTATCACTATTGAGATTAACATATTTCTCACCAGTTCACCCCATTTATCCAACCATGTCTCACAGAGTCCAGCCAGAGGATCTTCCACACCAGAGTTTTCCGCCAATTCTTCTGACAGCATCTGCAATCCTTGCAGGGCCTTCGTTATGCTACCATTGGGGACTGTATTGTTAGGAATGAAGGTACAGCAAAAGGTTCCAAACATCTTGAACACCCCTCCCTTCTCTGCCAACAGCATATCAAGAGCAATACGATTCTGCCAGGCTGTCAATGAGGTTGCATCCAATTGGCTGGCTACTCCTTTAAGAGCATCTCTGGTATAGTTCACAAACCTTTGCTAGTTATATTAGATGTAGTTTATCCAATCGACATTCTTGTTAGGTTGAATCCACAAAAAGATGGAGGTGAATCTGGCGGATATCTGGTCTTGTGCTTTGAATTCATTAGGGACCTCGCGGTACTCTGATGGAATCAATGTAGACTCGATTGTCAAATGATCCGTGTGGTGCATTCCTTTTCATTCGGAAATGTTTCTTCAAATGTGGCAACTTTATCTCATCATCTACAGGTATCAAATAAAAAAAGGGAGAAGCAAATGGGTTAAAGCACAGCTCTCTTTCCATTTAGGGGGAGTTTGGTCCTAAGTTTCATATCCTCACCACATCCACCACACATCAGCTAATTGTTTCTTTTGGTTTTGAAACCAATCCTGCTGGTATGGTGGGTCACTAGTTATAGTTATATTTTGTACGCAGTAAGTCGTGGGTAAGTTTCCTACCTGCTGTCCATTATCCTTGGTGCTGACAAAGCAGGTGAATTTCCCTGGGACCGCTCTAACAGAGGGGGGTATACTTCACATCTTGGTGGTTGAATATAATTTCTGCTCTTTTGTACATTCAGTATTTGTGACATTTTCCTTTAACATCCTTATTATACATGTCAAGTTTGTTTTGTCAGTTAGGAAAGGAACAGTCGCTAGCTGGGGTCGTAAGTTGGCACATGAGATACAATTCCCCAGCCCCTTGGTCTTGGTTGTCCATCTTATCCATTCTATCAACTCATTTTTATCTCCAAACCCCGTTTCTATACTTAACTGCTCTTTATAGGTGAAGTTAGCTTTGAACAGGTCTGGACGTGGCTTTATTAGTGGCATGCTGGTGACTGAGGGCACAACTTGTCCTTTCCTGAGTACTTGAATCCATATGATCCCAACTGCATCTTTCCCCAGAGGTATATGTATTCCTAGCCCATAGGTTCCCGAATCCTCCCTCTTTGCATCTCTCAAAACTAATAACAGTTGGTTAGAGCCCTTCCCCTATGGTGATAGTTTATACAATCTTAAACGATGGGCTAGACTCCTCTTTTGTTGGGGAACCTGGGCTGAGGAGGTTAGGTAACCATCCAAATCTGTAGTCCATCATACCTCAGACCATGAAGAACGGGTGGCAGTTACACACAAATACTTTTCGTAACCACTATATGTAAGTTCCCAGTTACGTGGCAATTCTGTTACCTGACGGATATCAAATTGGACTGCTGTGATGGGTCCTTTGTTTATAGTGATAACTAAGTCACCATTGGCCATTTTTGTCAGCTCTCTCTTCTGTACTGGTTTGTCCTGTTTTTGGGTCTTAGTGTTTAGATCCAAGAGTATTAGTACCAATGCTACAATGCTTCCCACTGTCATTATCCCTATTAGAAATCTGCCTGTCCATGTTTTGGTAAAGTACCCTGGTTCTAACAGTTGTCTTTCCCTGAGCTGTTTTACCGCCCCTATGAGCCTGTGTTGTGCCATGTTTCTTCACCGGGGTTGAGAGGAGTGGTCCTTATTGGAGTCACCCCCCTTTGTAGCCAGACTTGCACTCAAGACTCTGTGGGTGTTTCCTGGTCTGGCCCTAGACTTTTTAGCTTTTTGCAATGTGAGAGGTGTATCCAGGGTACTCTTTCTGCTATTTTAACTGCTGTGGGTGTAGACAATAGTACCTGGTATGGCCTTTCCCACCTTGGATCTGACCATTGCTTTCAATTGATTATTTTGATCCAAACCCAATCCCCTGGTTGGACAACCGTGTCCTGTTTTGTTCATGTATCTTGACTAGGGATGAGCTTCGAGTTCGAGTCGAACTCATGTTCGACTCGAACATCGGCTGTTTGCAAATTCGCCGAACAGCGAACAATTTGGGGTGTTCGCGGCAAATTCAAAAGCCGCAGAACACCCTTTAAAAGTCTATGGGAGAAATCAAAAGTGCTCATTTTAAAGGCTTATATTCATGGTATTGTCATAAAAAGTGTTTGGGGACCTAGGTCCTGCCCCAGAGGACATGGATCAATGCAAAAAAAGTTTTACAAAACGGACGTTTTCTCGGGAGCAGTGATTTTAATAATGCTTAAAGTGAAACAATAAGTGTGTAATATCCATTAATAGCCACAAGTAGTTTTAAATGACTTTTTTTCCTTTGAAATGTCATTTTGCTGTCAGACTGTTCTAAACGCGGGAAACATGCGCCCCTTTACAGGCATACTATTGACACCCCCCAGGTATGAAATTTAAAGGGATATTATACTTTTATTGTTTCACTAAGCATTATTAAAATCACTGCTCCAGAAAAATTGGCCATTTTTAAAACTTTTTTTTTCATTGATCTTGGTCCCCTGGGGCAGGACCCAGGTCCTCAAACACTTTTTATGACAATAACTTGCATATAAGCTTTTAAAATTAGCACTTTTGATTATTCATGTTCGTGTCCCATAGACTTTAACGGTGTTCGCGTGTTCAAACAAATTTTTTGCCTGTTCGCAAGTTCTGGTGCGAACCGAACATGGGGGTGTTCTGCTCATCCCTAATCTTGACCTGTAAGAGAGTTTAGAGACAAAACCTCCTTAGACATTAATAGTTTTCTCATATAGTTTGCAAATTCACAATCCATTTCCTCATCTTCCCTAGCAAATGGCTTAAGCTGTGGAATATAGTATCCCATAAGGTGTCAACCCTTTTGCTGTGGGGGTTATTCTCATGCTCAGCAAAGCTATTGGCAGATACTGAACCCAGTTTTTCCAGTTTCCTCTATTAGCTTCCCCAGTTTACTTTTTATTGTACCGTTATGCCTTTCCACAGTACCTGCAGACTGTGGTAGAAAATGTTTGAGTAATTTCTAAATCCATACGTTGTGAACACTTTATTAATCATCTGTACCATCCCCCCTTTTGAGACTACATATCTAAACAATGAGGTAGGCAATATAGGTTTACCATCTATGCTTATATAAATACCTTCTATCTGTACTGCCCCCTTTTTTTTTTTTTGCTGATTTTTGCATTTCTATTAACCATGTTTCATCCATCACGCTCTGCATTTCTGCTGGTTTTGCAAGATAGGAATGTACTTATATCAATAACAGAAAATACCTTTTTCTCAGGCTGGAGGTCGTTCAAGAGGACATGGGGGGTCAGGCACTACTGCCACATCTTTATTTATTGCTTGTAAGTCCTGAATGAGTCTCCAGCCTCCTTGTGGCTTCTTAACAGGAAACAATGGTGTAACACAGAGTGAATCCGGACACTCTATGACCATACCCCTACCCTGCTTTTTCCTGACCACAGGATCCATTCCAACCTCTGCATCCTTTCTCAAAGGGCACTGTTTCTTGATGCAGTCTCACAGTACTTTTGGGGGTGCTATGCAATTCGCTTACTGCTTTAATTAGTCCTACATCACCTTTTCCTCTTGACCAAAGGTGTACAGGGATGTCCTTTAGTGCATCCTCTTCCTCCCAGGTCAAGTCATTCCTTGTCATAATGTCCCCCTGAATGGTGCACCCCTGGTGTACTTTGTGTGACCCAGTTGAGGCTACAAGATTCTTTTTCGTGGTTCTGGTGTCATGTGTATCCAATCATTTAACAAATCTCCCTACTCATTAGTGCTTCAAGTAATTGACACATGGGGTGTAACTCTTTTTAGAAGCATAAATAAATAAAAAAATCAACAAATGTTTAAGAATAAGAAAGTATTCTGAGATTTTCTGCTTAGCTCATCAAGTTTCTGTCTAAAATCACCAGACATAACTCCCTAAATGTGCCCCTTAGAGATACAGAATACTGAGATGAACTGTCACAAAATTGATTTAATGTTGTTGTTGCACATACGTGCAGACAGCTATTTCTAAAATGGTGGCTATACCTTCTATTCTCCTACACTCATGCTGAAAGAAATACATTATCTTGTCTAACATGTAAAACCTACAACTGTAATTACATTAGCAGCATTGAATTTATCTGCAGATTCAAGCTATGCTGGGACTTGTGGTTCCACACCAGTCATCTGCACCATCAAAACATCTAATATTCTTATGACTATAAACTTCAGTATTTACGTCACACTGAACCATCTGCCTATTGCAGTATTTCAGCAAGAAAAGGGGGCTAATGACTATAAAATAAACAAGCCCTCTTTTCATTTTAAGACCCTATAATTGCCTACAGATATTTTCCTTCCAGAAGCAGTATGCTAAATACAAACAATGTAATAAATTTCCTAAAACAAACAACTTTCCTTTTTTTCTGTAGTTTAAATAACTTCTAACTCTTCAGCCTATTCATGGAGCTATCTAGCTTAGGTGACTCTTTCTCTGTGTAGCTTGAATACCTCATCGGGGAGGAGGCAGGTGGCCATGCTGTCTCCCTCCCAATACAGAGTTTTCAAGGTGATTCTAACCACTTAAAACTTAGTTTCTTTTCATAATTTATATTAGGTCCTGAGGAATGTTTAAAATACATTGTACAGTGAGAATGATGCTGGACCTTGTAGTTCCTCACTTTAACTTTTTCTTCCATCTTGTTCAGGAGGGATTGTTGCATGCACCCAGGACCTGCAGTACATAAAAGCAGGCTATACCAATGATAAGGCTCGTTGTTAGCCTTCCTTACATGAGTTTTGCAAGTATGGTGGGCTTTGAAGCCCTCCTTAGCTGGTATAACTGAGATATCAAGTGCATGCAACAAATCCCTGCCCAGCAGGTTAACCGGACATCGTTTAGATATCACATTTTTGCATTCAGCTTTTTTGCCCGTTAGTGGGTCTTTTATGGAAAGATTTTCTGAAACATCCTCCTCACATATTAACCCATTTGCTGATTTTATAAAAATTGTACCTTATTTCTTAACTCCTCCAGGCATGTCCTGGGGATGAATCAGGGTCCTGCACACCCCTCTGTCATACAGAAAGGTGACTTCTTTCCCTTTTACAACAAGTGTTATTTAATGTTTAATCTCACTCTGTAAATACATTTCCACATTACATATGTCCAATACTTCAGACCCTTCTGAATTAGTTTCATCGTACATACATTCTGTTTCATACATTTCTTCTCCCTCTAGTCATGCCTCCTCATCCTTTTTCAACTTGCAATCCCTGGCCAAGTGGCCTTTCCTACCACACAAAAAACATTCACTCCTTTCTTTCCTACCCTCGTAATCCCTTAATGCGAGGTCTACGCTGGGAGTTTGATTTTTCTGTACCTCTTTCAGCAACATACACATTTGTTCCATATTCTACAGCAAACACCTTTCCTTTTTTTGCTTTCTTTTTAGATTGGAAATGTCTTTCATTGTGGCGTGCATACTCAATAAAATCCTGGAGCCTGCAGGTTCTATGATTTATCATATGTTTAGTGACAAAACTAGAAACCGGGGCTAGGAATCCCTTCAGGATGGCATTTTTTAGCTGCGGTTCATATGGAGTGTCATTAACTCGATTTTCCGGAACTTCAATCCCAGAGTGGTTATTAACCGGTTCAATACCGGGCAATTTCACCCCCTTCCTTCCCAGGCCAATTTTTAGTTTTCAGCGCTGTCGCACTTTAAACGTCAATTGCGCGGTCATGCGATGTTGTACCCAAAAGAAATTGATGTCCTTTTTTTAACCACAAATAGAGCTTTTTTTTGGTGGTATTTGATTGCCTCTGCGGTTTTTATTTTTTGCCCTATAAACAAAAGAAGAGCGACAATTTTGAAAAAAAACACAATATTTTTTACTTTTTGCTATAATAAATATCCCAATTTTTTTTTTAAAAAACACATTTTTTCCTCAGTTTTGCCGATACGTATTCTTCTACATATTTTTGGTAAAAAAAATCGCAATAACCGTATATTGATTGGTTTGCGCAAAAGTTATAGTGTCTACAAAATACAGGATAGATTTATGGCATTTTTAAAAAAAAAAAAAATTTTATTTTTTTTAGCGGCGATCGCGATTTTTTTTGGTGACTGCGACATTATGGCGGACACATCGGACACTTTTGACACATTTTTGGGACCAATCACATTTATACAGCGATCAATGCTATAAAATTGCATTGATTACTGTGTAAATGTGACAGGCAGTGAAGGGGTTAACCACTAGGGGGCGGGGAAGGGTTAATATGTTTCCTAGGGAATGATTCTAACTGAAAGGGGAGGGGACGCACTAGGGCAGGAGACCGATCAGTGTTCCTCCGTTCTGGGAACACAGATCGCTCTCCTCAGAGCTGACACACACAGATCCACATGCCGGCCCGGTTAACGGGCAATTGCGGGTGCCCGGCGGACATCGCGGCCGCCGGGCACACGCACCGGGTCCCCCCCTAGACGGCCGGGAATCCCAGGACGTCATATGACGTCCACCCAGGATGGGAGATCCCATCTGTGGACGTCATATGACTATGGGCGGGTAGGGAAGTGGTTAAACACTTCCCTCATCCTTATGATGTAATTATCTACTGACTCATCTTCCCCTTATACGCATTGGTTAATGGCTGCCCAGTCAGCCCTTTGTTTCACGCATTTCTGGCCCATTTTAACGTACGTACGGAGTAAATTAAGGTCTTCTCACACCGACACTTATACACAATGTTTTTGTCAACTCGCAGATCGATACAGAATTTCTTTCCTAATCTTGTGCTCTACTAAAAACATTGGTATTCTTGTACCTTTATACACAATATGTTTGTCAACTCGCAGATCGACACAAAATTTCTTTCCTAATCCTGTGTTCTACTAAAAAAAATTTGTATTCTTATCTTTTAACCAAATTAAAACAAATTGTGAATTGTTCTTACCTTGAACCAGAATGGGTCTTTTCTGCCAATTTTTGGGAACCCGTCACCTGATAGGAACCAGTCAGTCGACCGGCCTCTGTTAGCGTTAATTCAGATGGAAGACTTTGGAATAAGGAATCTCGTGTGTTCTGAGACCCCCCGTACGGTAACGGTCACCGGTGGTCTGGTCCCTTCACAGGATTTTGAGTTCCGGCTCAAAGGACCAATTTGTGAGGGAAATTCACCTTAGACCACACTCTGGCTCAAGTTAGGAAGTTTTCTTTATTTGACTCGTACGAGGAGACAAGTTACAACAAAAGGACAGATATCTGCCCATTGGTTCTGATCTCTATGACCCGTGCAATAGGGCAGCATACACAGAGTTCAGCCTTATGATCTCCTATCTGACTTGTCTGTCTAACAATTGTAAAACTTGCATTTATATACCTTTATAAGCCTTATCTTAGCCATCTCTCCTAGATATGATTGCTTGCTAAGATCTACGTCAATGTAACTAACCATAAATATGACACCTGTTCTACTACCAGACAAACTTATTCATTCCCAGAATTCCTATATGTTCATTAAAGTGATTTATAACTGGTTTTGTCCAATTAAAAACTATATGTCTCACTATTGTAGCACTAACTCACGGTGGAGCTGCTGATTTAAATCGGGCTGTTTTACCTTTAGTTTCACCAATACCAAAACTTTGAATCCATGTTGAGCTTTGTCTCTGACAATGTAGGCACCAGTCACTTTAGTACTTTTTGTACTAATGCTTTTAATGCTTTAATAGGAAGTAACTTGAAGAAGTAGCAGGAAAGAGGTAGAAGAAGAGTTGCAGGGAGGTTCAAATACCTTTTCTTTAGCACATCAAGGAATTTGGAATCTTGGGGATGAATATACCTTCAGGCCAAGATTAAATCTTTGCCTGCCCGGATAGATCTCTCTCACTGACCTAGCAGCCGGAGCGCAGCACGAACAAAAAGTCTCTGCCACAGACTTGAGAAGAACAAACTATCTGTACAATCCTCTGCCACAGGACGTAGTAGTTTTAGATGAACAGCAACACAGTACCAGAACCTTTAAGCCGACCCGGCAGTACTTGTGCAATAGATTAGGCTAAGATACATCCTCCAATTGAGTCACCAGGCCCCTCTTGAGACACCAGTCCTCTCTAAAGACGGGTCCTCCCCTGGGTCTTCTCAATTGTCCGGCTTCTTCCCACAGGACAGACAGCACAGGACCATCTCCGTAGTAGTAGGCCCCAGACAGGCTTCTGGGCCTACTTGCACGGCTGCGGCATCGCAACCCTCCGGCGTGGAGGACCACGAGATAGATCTCCCCATCACATACCTTTAGGCCAGGAGGGCCAGCAGGTGAAAGAGAAAGAAAAATGGCATCTTGCCCTTAAGTACCCTCTCCCAGAGTGCACAGCAGCAGACCACCTCTGCCGAGTAGCCTCAGAGAAAGAAGAGCACTCAATATACTTCAGCTTGTTGCTTTCCAACACTGACCTATGGTGACAACGACGCCTAGAGGCAACAGTGCTGAACTGCACGCAACACAGCCAAAGCTGGAACAGAGGCTAATTTAGCCATAGATTAAATTTGAACTATGTACAACAAGATGACCCGCTAAATTTACATATAAGCGGTAGATTAGAAATCTACCAGCGCTACACTATATGATCCTATATGTATGTATTTTAACAGTTTTAATGAGGGCACAAGCAGACCTTTGACCCTGTCAAACTTAATTAATGTACTTTACATAACTTTCCCATATTCCACATAATTATTTATAAACCACCTGTATAAGATGTTCTTATCTTATCAGGCTGTAGCTGTCAAAAGTTTATTTTCTCATTAGTAAACTAAAAATTAACTATCTTATCTCTGTGATTTATATGCATTCAAGGACTCGAAACAACTCTGTGTAGCTTGAATCTATTCTACTTCTAAGCAATCTTTTTCAAGTATGCATTAAATGATTATAAAATAAGAATCTAATTTCTCTAACATAAATGTTTTAGTCTACAAAACTGACCGACTGGTATACTCCTAATAGTAAGACCCAGATGATTAGAGTCGGCTCTTAGGAGAGTGTTCCCCGTACAGGGCTTCCTGTATAGACTGGATGCTATACGATCTCCATCGGCCATAAGCAGAACATCCAAAAATTCAATGGACGAGGAATCACTGACCCGTGAACCGGAGATTAAGCTGGTTATCATTCATGAAGTCCTGCCATGTCTCCAAAGGAAAATGTTGCCCAGAGGCAATAAAAAAACAAGTTGTCTATATAGCGACAGTATAGCACAGTATCTGTTCGGCGGGGACTATCAGCCCCAAATATGCGGGACCTTTCCCACCATCCCATGTACAGATTGGCAACGGATGGTGAGAACTTAGCTCCCATGGAGGCCCTTGTACATCTGGAGATAGAAGTCCCCAGTCGAACATGAAAAAATTGTGAGTTAGAAGGAACTCCAAACTCATAAGAATGAACCCCTGCAGGACAAGAGAGAATTGGCCCGACCTCTTCAGGAAAAAGGAGACTGCTTGTAAACCTACAGGGTGTGAGATGGAACAGTAGAGACTGGATACATCACAGGTAATTCATCTATAGTCCTCCCTCCACACAAAATCCCTAAGCTGGGATAAAAGGTGAGTGGTGTCTTTGACGAAGCCCGGTAACTCAACAACTAAGGGCTGTAGTTGCTGGTCCACCCAGTGGCTTAAGCATTCATTAAGGGACCCTATCCCAGCTACAATGGGTCTGCCTGTAAGAGGAATTAACCCTTTATGTACCTTGGGTAGGTGATGAAATACAGGTATCACTGGGAAATCTGGAATGAACATTTCTTTCTCTTTTAAAGAAAAAATGCCCACTGAAACCGCTCTGTTTAAAAGATTTGAGAGCTCCCTTTAACAAGGTAACGTAGGTCTCAGCTTTGAGTCTATGATAAGTATTAGTGTTGGATAGCTGTCGTAGAGCCTCATTTTTATATGTAGTAGAATTAAGGACCACTACCACACCTCCCTTATCTGCATTTGTAACGACAATGGTAGTGTAATTATTCAGACTTTTCAATGACTCCCTCTCTTCAGATATAAGGTTATCAAGCCCTTTATTGGATGTGTGGGTACGTGCTAGGTGTGTCAGGTCCCCCTCAACCAATTTCTGGAATAAATCCATATCCTTTCCCCTCTACCCTATTGGTTAAAAATCAGATTTTATTTAAAAGATACCGCTAAAGGTTTAGAATGAGGGTCAGTGGGGAGAGGGTTAGATTCAAGGGCTAGATCCTCAAGATCATAAAGAGCGCAGACATCAAAAAAAGATTGAGGAAAGGGAGTTGACTCACCCGGTGTAGTTGATGTTGTTCTAGTGGTGCGATCTGTTATGTCATCTGATACTCTGATACTTGTTATTCAGGGCATGGAAAAAATAAGTATGCCCATTAGAGGTGGTGATAAGTTTGGCATTTTGTGTAGAAAGTTTACTGGATATTCACTTTACACACAAGAAAACCAGCAGGCTTAAACTTTGATTGGGATGTTTTTTACTTCTATGAATAGCTTCATTGAAGTGGATTGGATTGACATTGATGCCCTTTTCAAATTCATATATATTTTTTTTCATTTCATGCATTGCAATATCGCATTGATACGCATGGACGGCTGTGGTTTTCCATATAGCTGTTAATCTTGAGCATCATATGTGTGCATTTAGGGCAGGGAAAAAGCCCCACAGTATGTGAGACCCGTAATCACCTGGGCATAGCATTCCCCCATTACATGCAGCATAACGTATGCCGTGTGTCAAATTACCGTAGGAGGGTACCCCCAGATTTAGCAAGTCATCAGGCAAGAGGAGGGATAACGCTCCGACCCCCCGCGCCTGTTGCTCAGTTCGGTTGGGAACCCAAGTATTCCCACATAGAAAACGGGCACCCTGAGAGGGATTTCAACTAGGGGACCCCCCCGAGCAGGCCCCCAAGATCACCACTCCACCCCAATGGGAACACACTGTGACGTGAGAGAGCTCCAGGACCTCCCCCAGGAAAGGCACCCCCCCAGTGCCCATCAGCTCCCCCGGGGAGAAGACCCCGCCGAGGAGATACCCAGGTGATGCAACCCCCAGGATGGAGCCAACAGCCTCATTGTCTAGGGTATATACACGAGAGTGACTGGCCGTCCCCCCCATGCTGGGACACCAAATGAATAATTGAGGACAATCTATGGAAGTTAATGAACAGGTTTTAGCCTTGTAAAGCCGTTATCTGCTGTCAGAGAGTGTAAGGAAGAAGAGGAGAGAAAAGAAAAAGAAAAAGGAAGGAAGAAAGATGAGCAAGAGGGAGGAAGCAAGATGCGGGTAGAGGGAGGGAGGTGGGGTGGGGTACATGGAGAAGGGTGGTAGTCTCGCTGAATTCCCCCCTATGTTAGTAGATGGCCCGGGTAAAGTGGGATACCGACATACCTAGCCCAAGGTTCCCAGATCCCTTCAAAGCGTGGGGCCGTGACACGCAGTTTCACCACTATTTGTTCCTGTGACATTATCCACAAAATCTTCCGTTTGGTGGCCAAAATGGAAACCGAAGGGGTTTTCCAGGCTTTCGCTAGAGTGACTTTGGCTCCAAAACACATAAAGAAGATAAGTTGTTGTGTAGTTTTAGGTGTGTTGTGTATTTTGCAGTTTAGTAGAACGTATGTGAGGTCCTGCGGTACATCTATCCCAGAGACTCTCCTTAGAATATGAAGGAATTTATTCCAGTAACTCCATATGTGGGGGCACGTCCACCAGATATGATGCATAGTGCCTATATGACCGCAACCTCTGTAACACAGGGGAGAGAAGTCTGGGAATATCCTGGAGAGCCTGGCTGGGACATAATACCATTTAGTAAAGACTTTAATGTTAGCCTCTATCAAGGCAATATTTAAGATACTTTTAGATGATCTGCTGAAGGCTTGGAACCATTTATCAGGATCCCACTGGATGTCCAGGTCCAATTCTCAGGATCGAGCGTATGCCGGGGCATCTGTCCTATCTGCCAGGGAAGCGTAAATAATGGATATCCCACCCAATAGCGAAAATCAAGGGTGAAAGGGGACAACCCTGTCTAGTTCCCCTATGAATATCGAAGGGTTCCGAGTAATGGCCCATTAATCGCACCTGAGCTGAGGGTGAGGAATACAGTGTGCGAATTATTGTACGAAAACCTTCGCCGAACCCCCAGCGTTCTAGAGTATCAAAAAGGTAGGGCCACGACACAGAGTCAAAGGCCTTCTGCAGATCCAGTGACAACAAGAAGCCCCCTTGAGCAGGGCCGCCATCCCACTGGGTCTGCAGAAGGGTAATCAAATCAATAGCTCTGCAAACCTGATCCGGACCTTGTCTCCCCGGGATGAAGCCCACTTGGTCCCTATGTATATATTTTGCAATGAAGTTAGACATCCTGTTTGCTAATATTTTAGTCATTATTTTGAGATCATTATTGGTTAACGAAATAGGGCGGTAGCTGCCAATCTCGCTTGGGTCTTTACCCTGTTTAGGTATGACCAAAATAAAAGCCGAGTTTAAATCACTAGGGAGAGGGGCTCCATCCCGGAGGGAGTTGAAGAACCGGGCCATGTAAGGGGCCAAACATGGGCCAAACTTCTTATAATAACATACTGAAAAGCCGTCCCGGGGCAGAGTTCGTTTTCAATGATTTAATGACATCTAATATTTCCTCAGAGGCGAAGGGGGCGTCTAGCAGATCACGGTGTGTTTGCTGCAGGTGAGGCAGGTTAATGTCTCGGAGGAACAGCTCTCTGGCCTTGTAATGCATGAGAGGTAATTTCTCATAAAGGTGTGAGTAATAATTATGAAATGATTGCATAATAATTGTTGGATTTTGCGTTAAATTGCCCGACGAGGCTCGAATTTTGGGAAATACCGAGGTACAGATCCTCGGGCTAAGTTTGGTTGCCAACTTGGAGCCTATCCTATCTGTTTGCTAATAGAAACGAGCGCCTGACTACCGCAAGTGTTTCTCCGTGGAAGTAGTGAGAGAGAGGTTGAGTTTCACTCGAGCCGAGTCAAGTTTGGCCAGGCTGTCCAGCGTGGGGTGTTGTTTATGATGTTTACTCAGCATACGGGAGTCTGCTGTGAGTCGCAAAACTTCTGCCCTGTTCTCCCTCTTAAGTTGAGAGGAGAGTTGTATGAGCCTGCCCCTCATCACCACCTTGTGTGCTGCCCAAAGACAGCCTGGCGAAACCGACCCTGTGTCATTCTCACTAAAGTAGTCGGATAGAGCTTTGTCTAGAATCGTGCAATGGGTTGGATTGCTCAAGAGAGTTTCATTGAGGCACCATTTAAAGGGTCCCTTCACTCCCGACCCACCCCTTAACGACAGTGACATTATCGAGTGATCGGATAGTGGCGTGTCATATATTTTGGAGGCGATTACTCTCGGGATTACGTGTGGTGGGACAAATATGTGGTCTATCCTAGAGAAAGTGTGGTGGGGAACCGAGTAGTGCGTGTAGTCTCTAGTTTGGGGATTCATTTCCCTCCAGATATCAATCAGGCCATAAGATTGGACTATCTGCGCTACCCGAAGGCTACGTTTAGGGGGCCGTTTGGTTTTGGGCTGCAGGGGGTTGGATTTGTCTGAGGAGAAGTCAAATGGGGTATTGGAGTCTCCCCCCAGTATTACTGTGCCAACGAAATACGGTTTTAGGATCTTCAGTGTGGTGTCAAAGAAGAGGTCCTGATGTGTGTTCGGAGTATAGCATGAGACAAACGTGTAAGCCTCACCATTGATCGTTCCTGTCACTAGTATGTATCGTCCCTCGGGGTCTTTGATGGTATTTGTATGGGCGAAGTGAGTTCTGTTTGAGAAGCAGACCGCCACTCCTCTCGTTTTGTTGTCAGCATTAGCTAGGTGGAAATTTATGAAGTTTTTGTGAAGGAATTTGGGCTGATAGGTAGCAGGGAAATGAGTCTCCTGGAGCATTACTACATCAGCCTTCAGGGTGTGAAGCTGTTGAAGTATTTTGCGTCTCTTCACAGGGGGAGTTAAGGCCCTGTATGTTGCGGGAGAATATCTTAAGTGTCCCGGTCGTCTGTGTGGAATCAGTCATGGGGAAGCAATAAGTGTGATACTAAGTGTAAAACTCACCTGACTTCGTTGTTGTCCCTGGCAGATAGGAGACGACCCCAGTGGCATGGTGGATTCGATCTGTGTTACGGCAAGCGGGGGATCCAGCGATTTCCTGTAGCTGAGGAGGAGGGGGGGTGGGGGAGAGGAAAGGGGAAAGGAGAGTAAAGAGGAGCAATAAAGAAGAGAGAGAGAGAGGAGTGAAGAAACAAGACATTAGATAGTGCATCTTAAAGTAGTTACCCAAATCCCCACGGACCAGAGAGGGACCCATCCCTGCCTGGGCCGGTACCCGAAAAAAATGTCTGCGACCCAAAGGTCGAGAGAGTCTGGGTCCGATAGATGAGAGAACTAAGGTTCAACTATCGGAGCCAGAGGGAGGCGCACTGCGACCACTCCAGTCAACGCCGCCTCTGAGTGAAACTGTGGCGGTATATAAACATTGCAGTATAAGCCCTGCTATTACATAGTTGTAGTGTTCAAAAATCTTTGAATAGTTGGGGAAGGGAAAAAAAAATTATAAAAACGAAACTGTAAAACATTTTGCAAGGGGAGTCTGAACCCATAGGGATCCCAAAAGAAGGCCTAGGGAGAACTCAAATGAGGAAAGTCACCAAAAGACTGGCATCAGATCAATCGCCGACACAGTCTAAAGGGAGGACCGTAGACAGAGTCTGAACATACTGCAGGCCCAGTCATGGGGGAAAGGATTCTTTCAATCGTTTGGGAAGCTGTTTCTGCCAAACTGGTGATACTGGGCTGGTGGGGGATGTTCTCTTGACAGACGATGCTCCTCGAGAGGCAGAAGGCTGTGGAACTTCCTGAGTAATCAGACCTAGATGTAAGAGAAGTTGTTCCCTGTCTTGGAACGTGGAGAAGCCGTATGCTTTGTTGCGAAAGGAGAAGTTCAGTCTCAGCGGGAAGGCCCATCTATATGTCATCTCTTTGCCCGCCAGGACTTGTAAAAGCGGTTTCAGGGCCCGTCGTTTTTGAACGGTGTATGGGGATAAATCCTTGAAGATTTGAACCTGGTGGCCTTGGATCATCAGCTTCTCCGCCGACCTGGAATGTTTCATCACTTCTTCTTTAACCGCATAGAAATGCGGTTTCACGATGATGTCTCTTGGCAGACCATCAGAGCGAGGTGGTTGTAGCGCCCTGTGGGCTCTGTCAAGCTCCAAATGATGGGCTGGAATGTTAGGGATTAAACTTTTGATAAAGTCCTGGACTTCCATGTGGGTGTCTTTGACGGTTTCGGGGAGCCCCCTAATACGAAAGTTGTAACGTCTCGACCTGTTCTCGAGGTCATCTATTTTGGAGGTAGCAGATTCCAGTTGGTCCTGGAGATCCTGGATTCTGGAAGTATTTTGGTTAATTCTCAGGATAGCCTGGTCAGATTTTTGCTCGATCACTTCAATTCTGGCACCAATCTGCTGCATATCGGCGTGTATGGAGGCAGTGATCTGTGCTGCTGTGTGGGAGAGGCCTTTTGAGAGCATATGAGAGAAAGCAGCCATCATTGAGGGGAAATCAGTAGGGGAGGGAGGGAGATCCCTGGCCTGTGCATCCCATGGATCCGGGCTATGAGGCAGTTCCTGCTGAGGTGTGAGAGCTGCCCCTCCAAATGTCCTCCTTAGAAGAGAGTCAGTGGATGCTGGTGAGGGGAACCCCGGGAGAGTACTCACTGTGGCATCAGAGGATTGTGAGGACAGAAGGGCCCCTTGATCCTGGTCTGCTATTGAATCTGACAGGCAGGGCAGGCCTCGTGAGGTGACGGTCGCCATTTTGGGATGGCCGGGCCACGCGATGGAGTCGTTCAATGCGGCTATGAGATTCCTCCGGGTTGGATTGAACGGCATCCAATTGTGGCTGGAGGTGTCCCCAATCACCAGGCCGGAACGAGGGCTTAAACTGCTGCTGTGGCTGGCGTTAGGTCGGAGTGGCGCGGAGCTCCCGGTCTAAGCGGCCATCTTGGACGCTGCCGCGCATGCGCCCTAGGGCAGGGTATTTATGTATATCTTGTGTATACTGCACATACATTAGCACTTATATTGATATAGTTTCAAACACCGCCCGTATATCTATTTAGATTCTTTTTCATGTTATATATATCGCATTAACATGCATGGACGGCTGTGTTTTTCCATACTGCTGTCATCCATGCGTGTTATTGTTTGTATTTGGGGCGAGATATCTATATGTATCATGTATGTATTTTGTATGGGCTGTATGCTGTATATATATATATGTTTTGACACATGTGTCTGTATGGTTTTTCAAGCAGCACCTGTATGTCTTTTAAGTCTATCTGCTTGATATTGACTGAATTCGCCTCTAAGAGCTCTTTCACACGTGCGGACCGTTCAGATCTGCCTGTCAGTTTTTCGCTCTATACATCTCTATGGAGCTACGGATGTCAACTGTAACATGTCCGCTGACATCCGATCCACCCCGATTGGATCCGCTCAAAAAAATCCACACGGATGGAAACCCTATTTTCCATCCGTCTGGTGGATCGGATGAAAACGGACAGGCGGTCCATAATCGTCCGATCCCCCTATAGAGGAGAGCGGAGATCTGACAGGTTCATCCCGGCTCAGCGGGGATCAAGAGAGCGATCACTGCTGAGCAAGCGGATAGCTGAATACGGATCCGCAGATGTGAAAGAGCCCTTACCCTTTTGTCTTTTGTCTTCTGTTTGTTAGCATTCCTCTCTTTATCTTTTCGTAACTGTTTCTTCATTATAGGGTCCTTTTCTTTATCACAGACATGGCAGACGGGAGAACGATCACATCGTTTTGTAACATTATACTTTATTAAATTGCTAATGGAATATGTTAGACACAAATGTGTCTGATATAGTAATTATCATTACGTGAATTTTCATGAACTTGCAAATCATAACTATGAACTTTGGGTTTTCTGCAGTGATTGTCTCTCTCTGGTATTGTCTGCGGTATTTTGATTGCGCTTAGCCTTGCAGATACATTTAAATGCATTGTTCAGTGCTTGGTTATGTTTTTATGTTATATATTGAGTCTATACTAGAACATTTTACAGTTGTGTCATCTGCTGAGCAGGGGTGGCACCAGGTGGGTGCTTGGGTGTGCTGAAGCACCCCTAAACATTCTTTAAGCACCCTCATAGCACCCCCAGAAATTACACAGCTGAATTACCAAAATAATGTCACACAATTTTTTAAAGAATATTTTACCTGCAAGCCCTGTGTGACAAAAAAGGTCTGGGAACTCTTTCATCTAGAGGAGGGATACCGTGGCTCTGGCTGCATAAGCCACTGATGTTCAGTGAATCCCGGCTCCTGCTCTGGGCACACTAAGGGGTTATTATTCTGCTCTGGGCACACTAAGGGGTTTTTCTTCTGCTCCGGGCACACTAAGGGGTTATTCTTCTGCTCTGGGCACACTAAAGGGCGACTCTTCTGCTCTGGGCACACTAAGGGGTTATTCTCCTACTCTGGGCACACTAAGGGGGCACCCTTTTGCTTTGGGCACACTAAGGGGTTATTCTTCTGCTCTGGGCACACTAAGGGGGCACCCTTCTGCTCTGGGCACACTAAGGGGTTATTCTTCTGCTCTGGGCACACTAAGGGGTCATTCTTCTGCTCTGGGCACACTAAGGGGTCACTCTTATGATCTGGGCACACTAAGGGGTTATTCTCCTGCTCTGGGCACACTAAGGGGGCACGGTTCTACTCTGGGCACACTAAGGGGTTATTCTCCTGCTCTGGGCACACTAAGGGGTTATTCGCCTGCTCTGTGTACACTAAGAGGGCACTCTTCTGCTCTTGGCACACTAAGGGGGCACTCTTCTGCTCTGGGCCCTGAGGCGAGCACTCTTACTCTGGCCACTCTGACAGAGGCACTCTTCTGATCTGGGCACTGAGGGGAGCTCTCCTGCTCTGGGCACACTAAGGGGTTATTCTCCTGCTCTGGGCACACTAAGGAGGTACTCGTCTGCTTTGGGCACACTAAGCAGGGGCTCTTCTGCTCTTGGCACTGAGGGAAGCACCCTGCTCTGGGCACCCTAAGGGGGTATTCTTCTTCTCTGGGCAAACTAAGGGGTTATTCTGCTGCTCTGGGCACATTAAGGGGGCACTCTTCTGCTCTGGGCACACTAAGGGGGCACTATTCTGCTCTGAGCACTGAGAAGGTCACTCCTGCTCTGGGCACACTAAGGGGTCACGCCTAATCTGGGCAGTCTAAAGGGGAACTCCTAATTTTGGCACTTTAAGGGGAAGCCTGGTCTATATGGGCACTGATCAAAGGGGTCACTCCTGCTGTGGGAACTCTGAGGGGACACTCCTGCGTTGGGCACTTTAAGGGGGCACGCTAAGGGACTAATTTTTTTGCTCTGCTCTGGCACTCTGAGGGGACTCTTTTTATGCTCTGGGCACCCTGAGGGGCCCCTCTCCTGCTCTGGACACCCTAAGGGGGCACTCCTGCTCTGGGCATTCTAAGGAGAAAGCCTGATCTATATGGGCAGTGTCATCTAAGGGGTCACTCCTGCTCTGGGCTCCCCTAATATGGGCACTCTAAGAGGTCACTCCTGATCTTGGCACTCTTAAGGTGTCACTCCTAATCTGGGCAAACTAAGGGGTCATTCCTGATCTCCCCCCCAGTTGTATGCTGCTCACTGTCCACCCACTGAATTCTGCTCACTGACCCCCCTCCCCCACTGTATGCATTGTACAAGGGACACACTGACCATCATTTTGGTGACCACACATAGTGCTGACCTCTTCCATGTATATTCTCTGTTGTATGTTTCACAATGAAGGGGGCCCACTGACTGCTAAAATCCCGAAGGTTAATTATTGTACAGTGTTGGGAGTTAATTATTGTGTAGTTCTGGTAGTTATTAATGCACATTCCTGGGGCTTATTACTGTGCTGTAGTTCATTATTGTGCCATGCTGGGATTTGTTTGTTCTGCCATGTTAAGGGGCTAATTATTGTGCAATTTTGGAGGTTTATTATTGTGCCAAATCAAACAATCAATTATGTGTGCCCTAAGGCCCTGTTTTATATAAAGGGGAAAGACTGTGAAGAAACACACACTTTTCAGTCACGCCTACCTTTGACCACACCGACTTTTGGCTATGCCCACGGGAAAGCTATGCACTGAGGGTGCCACATGAGCTCCCCCACTTTTTCTCCCAGCACCCACACAGTACCCCCCAAAAAAATTGTCTGGAGCCGCTCCCGGCTGCTGAGGGACAGCACGCTAGCACAGTGAATCGGTTCTATTGACCTGGTTAAACAAATGTATTATTATTATCACTATTATATTATGTCAAGTGTTTTTAGAGTGTGTTACTCTGTGTTCTCTGTTTTCATGTGCTGTCCATCCCTATGCACACTAGGTTTCAAATTCAGTCTGATTAGATATGGGATGGGTTTTAGGGGGTGTTTGTTTCCCCAATTGGTTTTATCTCACTATATATATCTCCAGTCTGATTATGGTTACTAGCTATGATTAAGCATCTACCATGATGTGAAATGCATTAACCTTTTCTTCTGTACCAACTACAACGATGATGTGACCGTTTGGGATTTTTTAACATTGTTTTGCCACCAATAAAAGGTGTATATTCAGAGTGTGGCCGTTCAGCGACTTTCTTTGATTGTCCATACGATTGCAGAGCCTGCACCTGAACACGAAAGACGTATAGCGGAGGAGAGCAAAAAAAATCCCAAGAAATTCTTTAAGTATGTAAACAGTAAAAAAGGGAGGACAGACCATATTGGCCCCATAAAGAATGAGGAGGGACATCTGGTTACAAAGGATGGGAAGATGGCCACGGTATTGAATTTATTTTTCTCCTCAGTCTTCACGGGAGAATCGGGGGGCTTCAGTAACCAAAACTGCAGTGTTTATCTTCATGACACATCTCAGGAAGCATCTCCATGGTTAACAGAGGACAGAATTAAAATTATACTTGGGAAACTTAACATAAATTAATAAATCACTGGGACCAGATGGCTTGCATCCTAGGGAACTTAGGGAACTCAGTCAAGTAACTACCAGAACATTGTTCCTAAATTTTTACTGACAGTCTACTGACCAGAATGGTACCAGCTCATTGAAGAAAAGCCAATATTTAAAAAGGGCCCAAAATATATCCCTGGGAATTAAAGACCAGTTAGGCTAACATCAATGGTATGCAAGCTCTTGGAGGGGGTGATAAGAGACTATATACAAGAATTTAGTAATGAGAACAGTATCATTAGCAGTAATCAGCATGTATTCATGAAGAATCGTTCTTGCCAAACCAATCTATTAACCTTTTATGAGGAGGTGAGTTGCCATCTAGATAAAGGAAGGCCCAAAGATGTGGTGTATCTGGATTTTGCAAAAGCATTTTGACACAGTTCCCCATAAACGTTTACTGTACAAAATAAGGTCCGTTGGCATGTACCATAGGTTGAGTACATGGATTGAAAACTGGTTACAAGGGCAAGTTCAGAGGGTGCTGATAAATGGGGAGTACTCGGAATGGTCAGGGGTGGGTAGTGGGGTCCCACAGGGTTCTGTGCTGGGACAAATCCTATTTAATTTGTTCCTATATGACCTGGAGGATGGGGTAAACAGTTCAATCTCTGTATTTGCGGACGATACTAAGCTAAGCAGGGCAATAACTTCTCCGCAGGATGTGGAAACCTTGCAAAAAGATGTTTGATGTAGAAAAATGTAAAATAATGCATTTGGGTGGCAAAAATATGAATGCAATTTATACACTGAGGGGAGAACCTCTGGGGGAATCTGGGATTGGAAAAGGACCTGGGGGTTCTAGTAGCTGATAGACTCAGCAATGGCATGCAATGCCAAGCTGCTGCTAACAAAGCAGACAGAATATTAGCATTCATTAAAAAGGGGATCGACCCCAATGATAAAACGATAATTCTCCCACGCTACAAGACTCTGGTGTGGCCGCACCTAGAGTATGCTGTCCAGTTCTGGCCACCAGTCCTCAGGAAGGATGTACTGGAAATGGAGCGAGTACAAAGAAGGGCAACAAAGCTAATAAAGTGTCTGGAGGACATTAGTTATGAGGAAAGGTTGCAAGCACTGAACTTATTCTCTCTGGAGAAGAGACGCTTGAGAGGGAATATGATTTCAATTCACAAATACCATACTGGTGACCCCACAATAGGGACAAAACTTTTTGTGGAAGGGAGTTTAACAAGACAAGGGTTCCTTACTGTAAGAGCGGCAAGGATGTGGAATTCCCTTCCACAGGTGGTGGTCTCAGCGAGGAGCATCAATAGTTTCAAAAAACTATTAGATAAGTACCTGAACGACTACAACATACAGGGATATATAATGTAATACTGACATATAATCACACACATAGGTTGGACTTGATGTCTTTTTTTCAACCTCACCTACTATGTAACTATGGGGGTTATTTACGAAAAACAAATCCACTTTGCACTACAAGTGCACTGCAAGTGCCCTTGGAAGTGTAGTCATTGTAGATCTGAGGGGAAGACCTGAAATGAGGGGAAGCTCTGCTGATTTTATCATCCAATCATGTGCAAGCTAAAATGCTGTTTTGTATTCTTCTTGCATGCCCCCCTCAGATCTACAGCAACTGCAAGTGCACTTGCAATGCAAAGTGGATTTGTCTTAGTAAATAACCCCCAATGTAACATGTGTGAGAGTTTTACACAGCCTGGCCACATACAGAGGCCAAACATGCAGGGAGCACCGTCAAGTGCTCTAGGGACATAAATTGCACATCTGATTTTCTGACTACCTATTACACTTTTGTGAGGCACTGTAGGGCAATGATGGCACTGATGAGCACTCTAGTGGCGTTGGTGGGCACTGTAGTGGCACTGATGGGCACTGTAGTGGCCGTGATGAGCACTGTGATGGCACGGATGTGAACTAATGGGGCATGGAGGAGGCACGGATGAGCCCTGATGTGGCATGGATGAGCACTGATGTGGCACGGATGAGGCATGGGTGAGCACTGATGTTGCATGGATGGGCATGGATGAGCACTGATGTGAAATGGATGTGGTACGGATGAGCACTGATGTATCATGGATGAGGCATGGATGAGCACTGATTTGGCATGGATGTGGCATGGATGAACACTGATTTGGCATGGATATGGCATGGATCAGGCATGGATGAGGCACCGATGAGCACTGATGTGGCATGGATAAGGTATCAATGAGGCATGGATGAGTACTGATGTGGCATGGATGAGGCATGGATGAACACTGATGTGGTATGGATAATCATCACTGATGTGGCACAGATGAACACTGATGTGGTATGGATGAGGCACAGATAAGCACTGATGTGGCATGGATGAGGACTGATCTGGCATGGATGAGTACTGTTGTGGCATGGATGTGGCACAGATGAGCACTAATGTGACATGGATGTGGCATGGATGAGCACTGATGTGGCATGGATGAGGCATGCATAAACACTGATGAGGTATGGATGTGGCACAGATGAGCACTGGTGTGGCATGGATGAGGCACGGATGAGGACTGATGTGGCATGGATGTGACATGGATGAGCACTGATGTGGTATGGATGTGACATGGGTGAGCACTGATGGGGCAGGGATCAGCCATGGATGAGCACTGATGTGGCATGGATGAGACATGGATGAGCACTGATGTGGCATGGATGAGGCACGGATGAGCACTGATGTGGCATGGATGGGCACAGAGGAGGCATGGATGTGGCATGGATGAGCACTGATGTGTAATGGATGAGCACTGAAGTGGCATGGATGGGCATGGATGAGGCACGGATGAGCACGGATGTGGCATGGATGAGGCATGGATGAGCACGGATGAGCCATGGATGTGGCATGGATGTTGGATGGATGAGCACTGATGTGCCATAGATGAGCTCTGATGTGGCATGGATGAGGCATTGATGGGCTAGGATGAGGCATGAATGGGCACGGATGAGGTATGGACTGGCACGAATGAGGTATGGATGGGCACAGATGAGGTATGGATGGGCACAGATGAGGCACGAATGTGGTATGGATGAGGCACAGGTGAAGTATGGATGATGAACGGGTGAGTTATGGATGAGGCATGGATGAGGCATGGATGGGTACAAATGAGGCATGGATAAGCACGGATGAGGCATGGGTGGGCACGGATGAGGCATGGATGAGCACGGATGAGGCACGGATGTGGCATGGATAAAGCATGGATGAGCACTGATGTGGCATGGATGAGCACTAATGTGGCATGGATGAGGCATGGATGGGCACGGATGAGATACAAATGAGCACTGATATGGCATGGATGAGGCACGGATGAACACTGATGTGGCATGGATGGGCACAGAGGAGGCATGGATGTGGCACAGATGAGCACTGATGTGGCACGGATGAGTAATGAAGTGGCATGGATGAGGCATAGATGGGCATGGATGAGGCACGGATAAACACTGATGTGGCATGGTTGAGGCATGGATGAGCACAGATGAGGCACGGATGTGGCATGGATGAGACAAGGGTGAGCACTGATGTGGCATGGATGAGCATTGATGTGGCATGGATGAGGCATGAATGGGCACGGATGAGGCATGAATGGGCACAGATGAGGTATGGACTGGCACGAATGAGGTATGGATGGGCACAGATGAGGTATGGATGAGCATGGATGAGGCACGAATGTGGTATGGGTGATGCACGGGTGAAGTATGGATGAGGCACGGGTGAGGTATGGATGAGGCATGGATGAGGCATGGATGGGTACAGATGAGGCATGGATGAGCACGGATGAGGCACGGATGTGGCATGGATGGGCACAGATGAGGTATAGGTGGGTGCGGATGAGGCATGGATGAGCAAGGATGAGGCACAGATCAGCACTGTGGGCACTTCAGATCCAGTCCACTCACGCTGTTCCACTGGCTCCCTCCTCTCCTCATAGGCTGTACCAATTGGTGTGAGGAGAGGAGAGAGCTGAACCAGACATGTGCTGGTTTGTTGACAAGACAAGTGATCGTTCCGTTATGGACAGAGCCATCACGTGGTAAAGGGCCACTGTCATTGGCCCTTTACCCCAATCCATGATTCGCTGGTCCGGATGACCCGGCAATCATGGACATTTCCGGGTGCACACCCCAGGAGGCGTGCAGGAACTGCCAGTCAGTTCAGGAGGACGTCAATGTATGCCCTCCCAGAACTAGCCAACCACGCTGTAGCCATCATTCAGCTATAGCCTGGTCGGCAAGTGGTTAAAATAAACCTGCCTGTTTGTAAATACAATAAATAAAGAATTAAAAAATATCAAAAATATTAAAAAACATTAAAAATATATATACAGCGAATATGAAAAAAACCTCAGCAAGAGAAATTAATTTAAAAAGTTAGATAGAACCAAACAAAAAAAGTCTTGACAGCTTTCTATCAGAACCAGCATCAACTTTTTCCAGCAACTTGAGCTACAGTTATTCTACTATTGAATTGGACTATGTGAGCCAGCCCCCCCCCCCAATGAGCCTTGGCTGCCCATGACCCTGTCACTGGTTCACTGGTGTTCCATCCTTGGACCACTTTTGGTAAGTGTAGACCAAGGCAGACCAGGAACATCCCACAAGAGCTACAGTTTTGGAGTTGTTCTGACCCGGTCGTATAGCCATGACAATTTGTCTCTTATCAAATTTGCTCAACTCCTCATGTTTGCCCATTATTTCTGCTTTCAATGCATCAACTTCAGCAACAACACGTTACTTGCCGCCTAATATATCCCGCCTATTTTCAGGTGCTATTATAATGAGATAATCAATGTTATTCTCTTTACCTGCCAGTGATAATAATCTTATGATCGGTGTATTAACTATTGGCATCAGCCAGTGTATTTCAAAGGGTAAAAATATAAAAGAACTAAAGTTTAACCTGGGTGGCCAAATTCTAGTGTAAAAGGGCATATTAAAGAGAAAAGAAAACTAGTCTTTAAAAAATTTAAGGCAAAGGGGTCACCTTCAGCATTCCAACATTATAAAGAATGCAATCAGAAATGTAAGAGCGTGATCAATGCAGTGAAAATAGATCACAAGAGACACATAGTAGAGGAGAGTAAAAAGAATCCACCTAAAATTTTTAAAATACATTATTAGTAGGAATGCAAAGCCCCAAAAAGGATAGTCAGGAATATTTGGTAACATGTGACAGGGCAAAGGCAACTGTGTTAAATAGGAGGGGTAAAATGTCCCTTGTGGTTAAAGTGGTTGTATGCCTTGAAAAAAAAAACTGTAAGGCAAAGGCTCCTCCTGGGTCCAATTCTGTTTTTAACTTTTACATAAATGATATAGAGGTTGGAATAAATAGTTCAATCTTAGCGCTTGCTAATAATACAAAGCTAAGGAAGGTAATACATTCACAACAAGTTATAGATACTTTACAAGACAACTTGGGGTGGGCAACTACATGGCAAAGGAGGTTTAATATTAATAAATGTAAAGTAATGCACTTGGGGGCTAAAAATATGAAAGCAAGTCACTCGCTAGGAGGAGAACCTCTGGGGAAATCAAGTGTGGAAAAGGATCTGTGGGTCCTAGTGGGTCACAGGCTCAGAAATAGCATGCAATGCCAGGCTGAAGCAAGCAAGGCTAACAGACTATTAGCATACATTAAAAAGGGTATTTACTCAAGATATAAAACTATAATTCTACCACTTTACAAAACTCTGGTTCTGAAAAATATTAAATATCCCATCCAGTTATTGAGAAGGATGTGCTGTAACTGGAAAGAGTACAGAGAAAGGCAACAAAGCTAATAAGGGAACTGGAGGACCTCAGATACAAGGAACAACTACATACCTTACATTTATTCCCCCTGTAGAGGGGAAACTTAAGAAGGGATATGATAGACAGTGACACACAAATATCGAAATAGTGATTCTAACATAGAGAGAAAACTATTCAGCCTCAGGTCACTTAAGAAAACCTATGGCCACTCAATGAAGTTGGATGAGAAATGGTTCAGCCCTAAACTGCTTAAGGAGTTCTTTACTGTTAGAGCAGAAAGGATGTGGAACTCCTTTCCACAATCAGCGGTGTCAGCATGGAGTGTTCAAATTGTAAAAAAAACTTTTAGATGGGTATCTTAGCGAACACAATATACAGGGGGAAATGGGAAATGGTAGAGACATAAATACATATACAAACATACACCTACAGCCACACAGGTTGAACTGGATGAACTGGTGTCTTTATTTAACATTACTAACTATGTAGCCATGTAACACAGGCACCAGACCTGACAGCGGCTCTGACTGTGACAGCTGCCTGGCCTATCAACTGCTTCTTTGGAAACACAGGAAAATGTCAGCTGGGGAGATATGGGAAAGTGCTGACATAGCATGGTGAAGAATTTACTATAGAATTGAATGAGAAATGTGGAAAATGGTCAGGTTTATTCTTACTCACATCCCTCCCTGTTTGTCTCGAACCCCAGTTGATAGTTATCCCCCCTTTTCTACTTCACCCTACCTGCTGACATAAATCACTTCCCAACCACTTCAACCTACAGTGACATTGAGACCTCCCTTGCCACTTAATTTCTCCAGTAAAACATATTATTTTCTGGTTGTCTCAACCCGTCAATGACAGCCCTCCTTCGTTGACAACTCACCTTCTGCTGACAACCATCCCTCCCCAGCTCTGGTCAGCTCACCTTCTGACACACATGCCTCCTACCCCTTCCCTCACTCCCACACTGACACCTTTCTTTTATCAGCTGCCTCATCCTATTCGGCTGCCTCCTCTGACTCCCCCCCATGTCCAACCCATACAGTTCTGAAATAGGAAGACTTTGCTAGTAATGTTATAAATACATAGTATATTAATAATTAAACAATACTGTCTTTAAATTTAGTTTGTAATTGCATGTGGAAGGTCCTATATGCTCATCACATATGCTGGCTTACTTACTGCCTTTGCTACACAATATTTACGTTTTCTTGCTCCTTCTACAATACAAGTCTATGAAGAAGACTTTAAAATAATGCTCAACAGTTATTTTAAAAAAATGACAGAATAATTGTGCTGGACCCCCGCGATCTTCCTTATTGGCTAATCTACAAAATTATATTTAATACAAAAGTGAAAACATAGGATAATAAGACTGAAAAAGTAAAATAAAAAATTACATAAAGGGGGCATGGCTTGGACGGGACCCGAGATGGTGGCGTGAGAGAAGAGCTCTAAACTGAATCCATACATCCTAAAAACATGGGCAAATCCACCAGAAGCTCATCAACACCCCGCACATTGAAAGACACCGGGACCCAGCTCAACAATAATAGAGAATAAGAGAGAATAAGGCTCTGTTTCCACTAGTGCGACTTTTCATGCGACTTGGGACTGAAAAGTCGCATGACAAATTGTTTCCCATGATTTCCAATGAGTACCGTTCATATCTGTGCGACTTCAAGTCGCAGCGACTTCAAAGTAGTTCCTGCACTACTTTGGTCCCACTTTGATGCGACTTGAGGTCCATAGATACAGGCATTGCTTCAAATCGCGGTAAAAAGTCACGGTAAAATCGCGGTAAAAAATCGCGGCAAAATCGCGCGACTTTGGGGACGCAATAGTGGAAACATAGCCTAAGAGAGAATAGAGAGAGAGAGAGAACAATAAAACGACAACTATTTTTTTTTATTTTATATATATTTTTTTTTTTTTACACTTTTTTTGTAACTAACTTTTATAACGGTAACCGGTTCCAGGTTCGGGTCTCTCAAAACGCGATGGCATCTTGGGAGACCCTGTGAAAGTGTGCCTAGTCTGTGCAATGCTGTACCCTACGCTAATACTCAACTAATGAATGGTAGCGTTCAAAACATTCACCAATGCAAAGACCAGGATTGTCAGGACAGGAGGGACAATAATAGCAGGTGTCACGCCTATATCCGCACTTGCTGCAGACACGACATCTTTTTTGGGGGTTCGTTGGGTATGGGTACTCGGGAGGACATAAAGAAAATGCCTCTCATGCAGCCGACTGCATTTGGTTGGGGATGTGAATGGGGGGAGTACGGGTGCTGCAGAAGTGGTGGGTTCCCAATTAGGATTGGCGAATGCAGCAGGAAGGGCACTATGGGCACGACGGGCCTGTGTTTGTCTTTTTGGTGGCAGCGGGACACTACTTGTGCTTGCCACCTCACCAGCTTGAACTGCACTTACTACTGTTACTGCAGTGCTGGTTTGACTACGACCGGGGTGTACTAGGCCGCTGGCGCTTGCCAGTTCAATAAAAAGCTACCAAAAAAACTGTTAGCGATCGCAGGGATCAGGCCTGACTCTGCGAACACTGCAGTTATGCGTTTAGTGTTTTGTAAGTGACAGTGATCGATCGATACTGCACTTGGGTGGGCTGGGCCGGGCGGAGGGGCAAAATGCAGGTGCTAGCAGGTATCTGGGCTGATCCCGCTAACACTGTGTTTTTGGGAACCCTAAACTGCTGGGGACGCTAGTATAGATCTGATTGGATCAGATATTGATCCGTTCAGATACTATACCACTAAGGGAGGTGTACGGTGCGTGCGTGGGTGTTAGCGGTACTGGCGCTAATCTGACGCTGCTTGGGGCTGGTGCTTGCCAGTTCACTAAAATACTACCAAAAAAACTGTTAGCGATCGCAGGGATCAGGCCTGACTCTGCGAACGCTGCAGTTATGCATTTAGTGTTTTGTAAGTGTCAGTGATCGATCGATACTGCACTTGGGTGGGCTGGGCTGGGCCGGGCGGAGGGGCAAAACGCAGGTGCTAGCAGGTATCTGGGCTGATCCCGCTAACACTGCGTTTTTGGGAACCCTAAACTGCTGGGGACGCTAGTATAGATCTGATCGGATTAGATATTGATCCGATCAGATACTATACCACTAAGGGAGCTGTACGGTGCGTGCGTGGGTGTTAGCGCTACTGGCGCTAACCTGACGCTGCCTGGGGATGGTGCTTGCCAGTTCACCAAAATGCTACCAAAAAAATGTTAGCGATCGCAGGGATCAGGACTGACTCTGCGAACGCTGCAGTTATGCGTTTAGTGTTTTGTAAGTGACAGTGATCGATCGATACTGCACTTGGGTGGGCCGGGCGGAGGGGCAAAACGCAGGTGCTAGCAGGTATCTGGGCTCATCCCGCTAACACTGTGTTTTTGGGAACCCTAAACTGCTGGGGACGCTAGTATAGATCTGATCGGATCAGATATTGATCCGATCAGATACTATACCACTAAGGGAGGCATATGCTGCGTGCGTGGGTGTTAGCGGTACTGGCGCTAATCTGACGCTGCCTGGGGCGACGCATATCACCGCCGGGCGATCAGGGGGCTAAACCTTTATTCGGTAATAAACGGCGGGTGCCCTGACACTAAAAAAAATAAACAAACTAACCAGCGTCACCCGTAACACTTATACGGTGATCAGTGGTGAAAGGGTTAACTAGGGGGCAATCAAGGGGTTAAAACATTTATTAGGTAGTATATGGGGTCCCTGTCGCTATAAAACGCTGACGGCGAACCTAAATATTAAGGTCCCTAACTAGCGTCACCAGCGACACTAATACAGCGATCAGAAAAATGATCGCTTAGCGACACTGGTGACGGGGGGTGATCAAGGGGTTAAAACTTTATTAGGGGGGGTTAGGGGGGTATCCTAGACCTAAAGGGGGCTAATATTCACTGTCCCAACACTGTAACTGTCACAAACTGACACCAATGCAGTAATCAGAAAAAAAAAAAAAGAAAACTGCTGGTGTCAGTTTGTGACAGGGAGGGGGGGGTGATTGGGGGGGGGATCGGGGGGCGATCGGGGGGGGGGTTGGGGTGTTTTGTGTGCCTGGCATGTTCTACTGTGTTGTGTAGTGTTGGTGCACTCACAGTGAAGTCTTCTCTCCTCGGCGCTGCAACGGAATACCGAGCCGAGGAGAGATGACATCATTTCCTTTGCTGCTGTTTAGCATACAGCAGCAAAGGAAGTGATCTGATTGGCCGGCGGCGATCGCGAAGGGGGGGCCACGAACGGATGACCTCCCCCTCACCTCTGATCGCCGCTGGACAAAAGACGAGCGCCTCGGGCACCGGGGGGGGGGTCCAAACGGACCCCCCACCCACGGAAGGCAAATCACGTATATGTACGTGATTTTGCCTGTCCGTGCCACCTTGCCGACGTAAATCGGCGTGAGGCGGTCGTCAAGTGGTTAACAGTACCTTTCTAACTGAATTATTTAGCCTAGGGCAAGACTAACCATATACAAGAACCCTGGAATAAATAATTTCAACAATAACTATATTCTGCACTCCAATTAATGAAACATCATTTTGATGTCTTTTGACATAGCACTTCTCTCCTGTAAGCGGAAGATCCGTGTACCCCCATTAGCCCTCCTCATTCTCCCAACCATATTATGTGGGAGTGTGACGAAGGCACTTATTCCCCTGAGAGAGATATTTATTCTCTTTCACGGGTAAATTGTGATTACTTGCAAAAAATAATTTATACAATGTATCATCTAATCTCATATGTTTTTTGTTTAATCTTTACTCCAGAATTCACTGGTTTCTTTTCTATCTTTTCATCTCTTCAGTCCACACAGGTTGATCTGCGCAGTCAGCTCTGCATAACAAAAAGTAAGTCAAAACTATTTGATCTATTGCCATGGCACCACTGAATATACTTTCCCTGAATGTTCAGGGAATAAATGTCCCTCAAAAAAGGACCAAAGCCTTCCGTACTTTCCATAACAAGAAGGCTCACATAGTATGCCTCCAAGAAACACACTTCACCAAAGATTCTACTCCAAAATATATTTCTCCTTTTTATCAACAAATTTACACGGCTTCTGCCTGTACCAAGCAAAGGGGAACTCTAATTGCATTTCACCGATCCACACCATTCACCTTATCATCAGAAATTAAAGACCCAGAAGGTAGATACCTGATACTCATGGGTTATATAATGGATACAGCAATCACGGTGATTTCCTACTACGCTCCTAACAAACAACCTACACCATTCCTCTCACATATATTACAAGTGATTAATACACACAAAATAGGAACAGTGATAATGTGTGGGGATTCGAACCAGGTCCTCCTCCCATTTCTAGATAAATCACCTTTTACACCATCCAAAATAACCTCTAGATTACCTTTTTCTCAACTTCTTTCCAAATACAATCTGGTAGATTCGTGGAGAGAAAGTAACCCAATGAAAAAGAAATTCACTTATTTCTCGCACCCTCATCAAACCTTCACCAGAATAGATCATATTTTTCTAACAATAGGAATGATACCAGAAATTATTGCATCAGATATAATTCCGATTCCGTGGTCTGACCATAATGCAGTATACACTACTATAGCCTCAGCCATACCAAAAGCGCATGACCCAACGTGGTACTTACCGGACATAATGCTCAAACACCCACTACATCAGATGGCCATTGAACAAGCTTTAAAGGAATACATATCAATTAATAATACAACAGACATCTCCCCAATAACACTGTGGGAAGCTCATAAGCCTGTCTTGCGTGGTACAATACAAAGACAAATGGCACTATTTAAACGGGAACGCAAAAATCTAGCAAAAAAACTAGAACTCAATTTTAATGCAGCCTACATATCATTTCAAGATAATCCATCTCAGAGTACAAAATCTCATCTGGAAAAATCTAGATTGGAATACGATCTATTTCTCACTGAGTCAGTTGATAAATCCCTCAAACGCTCCAAACACAATTTCTACATGAATACAAACAAACCAGGTACATATTTGGCTCGGGCATTAAATTCAACTAACAAATCTTTCAAACCAATACGTTTGAAATTATCAAAAAATGTTTACACTTGTAATCCAGTTAAAATAGTCCATAAATTTCACTCACATCTCACAACTTTATATAAGACAAACAATGAATTTAATCCTACAGAGGCTGAATCCTTCTTCTCAAAAATAACCTTACCTGAGTTATCTCAGAATCAAAAAAGCAGTTTGGATGAGCCTATAACTATAGATGAAGTTGCTAACGCCATAAAAGACCTAAAACTTAACAAAAGACCAGGCCCAGACGGCTACTCGGCTTTATACTATAAAACATTCTCAGAAATACTCTCTCCCATTCTCACTGAAACGTTTAACAAACTTCAAGATGGACATTCTTTTCGGCAAGAAACACTAATGGCAATTGTTTGTATGATCCCAAAACCCCATTCTGATGATACTTCCTGTGTGAATTATCGGCCTATCTCTCTGTTAAACCTCGATATTAAATTATTAGCAAAAATAATAGCAAAACGCCTTAATAGCATTATAGGAAAATTAATACATAGAGATCAAGTAGGCTTCATGCCAAATAGACAGGCAGGCGATAATATACGCAGGGCAGTGTTATTGGCACATATTGCTAAAAAACGGAAAATCCCTTTATGTTTTCTATCTCTCGATATTAAGAGGGCATTTGACACAGTATCCTGGCAATATATGCAATATTCATTACAAAAATGGGGTTTTGGACCCCACTTTTTAACATATATTACTTTTTCTATCATCACCACAGGTCTCTGGTCCTAACTTAATACCAGCTCTTGATGGATTTGCAGCCCTATCCGGCCTTATGATTAATCCTAAGAAATGCCTAATGCTTAATATTTCACTCACAAACATGGAATTGATCCCGGCTAGGGCTGCACTCCTATTCACATGGGCAGAAAAATCAATCCCATATCTTGGAATTCATTTAACAGCATCTCATTCTGACTTATTCTCAACCAATTATCCTCCTGTATTAAGACAGATCACAAATCTAATAAAACAATGGTCGCAACTTCCTTTATCCTGGATAGGGAAGATTAATGCAAAGTAAAATGACTATTCTACCCAAATTGCTTTATCTATTCAGAGTCCTCCCTATTCCAATTCCTTCCTATTTTTTGAGAATAGTACAAAAAAGAGCAACTTCGTTTATATGGGGCTCTTCTAAACCACGTATACCTATACACACACTACATCTTCCCAAAAATAAAGGAGGCCTGGGATACCCTCAATTTTACTAACTACTACAGAGCAGCACATTTGGCCAGTCTGTCCAAATACCATGCAAAACAGGAAATCCCATTATGGGTATTTATAGAGGCTTCAGAAAATGACCCTCTATTAATATCAAATTTATTATGGCTTGATCCTAAAGACCGCTTTAAAATTCATAATCCCATAACTAAACACTTCTTATCTCTCTGGGATAAACTAAAAACCAAATATCAGTTACAATCTCCACACAATCCTCTCCTTTCTTTTATCAGAAATCCGGCCTTTTATCCGGCATGGATCTACCCAAATTCGTTTAAAGCTTGGACAACATCAGGCATTCAGACACTAAATGACTTCATAGCATCTAAATCATTCCTTTCATTCCCATCGCTTAGAGAAAAATATGATCTACCAAACTCTGAGATATTTAGATATCTCCAAATCAAAAATTTCTATACACCATTCCTAAAGGGGGATACACCATTATCCCAATTATCCATTTTTGAATCAATCTGTACAAAAGATCCATTTGCTAAAGGTACAATTTCATCACTTTATAATCAATTATATGGAGTAGCAAATCTTAATAGACCCTCTTACGTTCAGAGGTGGGAGGAGGACCTGGGACGAACTTTAGAAGACACGGACTGGTCTAACATATGGCTCACATCTAAGTCATCTTCACCCAACATCTTAGCACTGGAGACAAATTATAAAGTCCTAACTCGCTGGTACCTTGTACCCGCTAGAGTGGCAAAATATTCACCTAATACCTCAGCTCTTTGTTTTCGAGGATGCCCAGAAATAGGCACATATTTACACATATGGTGGACGTGCCCAGTAATCCAAACCTTCTGGAAGGAAGTCTTCGTGATTGCATCTAAAATATTTAAAAAAATAATACAACCAGATCCATATTTAACTTTACTTAATCTAAAACCGGAATGGTTAACACTCTCTCAATTCAAACTTATGATCCAACTAATAACGGCTGCAAAACAAACAGTGGCCAAGGCATGGAAATCTCCTACATTGGTACTAGCAGAAACAATTCACAGAATGAATAATACAATGTCCCATGCTAAGATGGTAGCCATCGATCAAAATCAAATTCCAAAATTTGAAAAACTTTGGCATCCTTGGATAAAACAACAGTTCCTGTCAAACTTCAATGACTCTGTCCTGTTGCCATGGTAACAGATTAAATGACTTACAGAGACACCCATTCTAAGGCTTCAAAGAGAACTAAAAAGAATAATAAACTGACGAGCGGGACAACCTTGTGGACCATACCTCTACCTTTCAACCCTTTTTCTTCTTTTTCTTTCCTTTTCTCCACCTTACAATTAAAGCTCATTATCAGAATTTATTTGACCTATATACACTCTACTTGTAAACAATATGTATAGTAGGTATAAATCATTTAAATACCTACAAAAGTAATTAAGGAAATGATCTATATCTTTCATTTAGGTTTACGTAAACCCAATGTTTAATATTTGAAATTTCATTATACCGTATTTATCGGCGTATAACACGCACCGGCGTATAACACGCACCCCAATTTAGGAGGGAATTTTAAGGAAAAAAAACTTTTAGGAGGGAAGTTGAAGGGAAAAAAACTTACATTTAAATGCCCTTCATTGCAGCCTTGTCAGTGCAGCCATGTCAGTGCAGCCTTGTCAGTGCAGCCTTGTCAGTGCAGCCTTGTCAGTGCAGCCTTCCCCAGTGCAGCCTTGTCAGTGCAGCCTTGTCAGTGCAGCCTTCCCCAGTGCAGCCTTGTCAGTGCAGCCTTCCCCAGTGCAGCCTTGTCAGTGCAGCCTTGTCAGTGCAGCCTTCCCCAGTGCAGCCTTGTCAGTGCAGCCTTCCCCAGTGCAGCCTTGACAGTGCAGCCTTCCCCAGTGCAGCCTTGCCCCAGTGCAGCCTTGCCCCAGTGCAGCCTGGGATCCCCTGTCCCTGCTTCCAGGGCTTCAAAATCGCCGCCGGCGCCGAAGTACACAGAGCCGGTCCTCGGCTCTTTCCGGCGGCTCTCGTTTACTTTCGGCTCCACTCGTAGTCCCGAGCGGAGCTATCCGAGTAGGTTCGGATAGCTCCGCTCGGGACTACGAGTGGAGCCGAAAGTAAACGAGAGCCGCCGGAAAGAGCCGAGGACCGGCTCTGTGTACTTCGGCTCCGGCGGCGCCATTTTCAAATCGCGGTCCGCGATTTTGAAATTTGGACAGCTCGGGATCAGCGGGGATTGGCATATAACACGCACCTGCGACTTTCCCCTGATTTTAAGGGGAAAAAAATGCGTGTTATACGCCGATAAATACGGTATTTACCTATAGAAACCCTACTGTAAAACAATGAGCTTACTTTATAGATCCTTGTAAACTTACTTTATGTATCTTTATAACATTGTATACTCAATAAACTTCTTTTGACAAGGAAATAGCTGTTGCAGGTTTAAATGTTTTTATATTCATAAGTGTACAATTTTAAAGATCTATTTGAATGTTTGGATAAATCTATAATCCCCCAGTAATTCTCAACCACATTGGGTAACTATTGGTCTTCCCTAGGGATACTTGTGCTATATTTATGTTAATCTGGGTTTCTACCTGTCTTGCTCCCACTTTCTATACATCTTATATCCATTTCACAACCGCAACAATTGTTGTTTGCTGAACTAGGTAAACTCACATGCTCGACGGTCTCTACGTGAGCCCGTTAATTTTCAAACCTGGTTCTATAAAACCGGTCAAATTTTACGCAACATCCTTTGATTACCAGTTTGCTCTTTTCCATTCTCCTTAGTGCTAAATCTCATGTTCCGTGCACAGTGTACTGCTCCCCCTCAGTTTCCCTAATAGAGTGAAACTGACACTCCGGAATCCCCCCCATTAGGTGGTTAGGCGTGCCTATAACCGCCTCCGGTAAACTCTCGCACTGGTGATCGGTGGATCCCACGACCTCCCAGAAAAATGGTCTCAAATTCTAACAGTATTTTCCAAACACAAAGCCCATTTTCTTTTATTGCAGGAAACACACTTTAGATCGGACACAATCCCCAAACTTGAGAACCATATAGATAAACGAGTAATTCATTCCACAAACCCAGATTCTAAAAAAAAGGGGTTTCCATACTAATTTCCAAACACGCAGATTTCCAACTATTGGACTCGATGGTAGACCCTGGTGGTAGATATATCTTTCTTAAAGGAAAATATGCTTCCAAACCGGTCACATTGGCAAATATATACTGCCCGAATGAACACCAAATATAATTTTTCAGGGAAATGTGTGACCTCCTCTCTTCATTCCTGGAAGGAATTGTTATAATGGGAGGAGACTTTAATGTCCCACTCAACCCAGTCCTAGACACTTCCACAGGCACAACTGCTCTCTCATACCGAGCACTTCGCCAAATTAAAATCCAACTACAACACCTAACACTCCACGACACATGGCGCATTATGTTCCCTAATAACAAAGACTACACCTTCTTTTCCCTTTCACATCAAAAATATTCCAGGATTGACTACTTCTACCTCTCACAAACAGACTTATCACTCCTCACACAGGCCACCATAGAACCAATATTTTTGTCAGACCACCACCACATTACAATGACCCTCACATTTCCGGAATCAAACAAAACAATGAAAACCTGGAGACTAAACCCATCCCTGCTAAAAGACCCTGAAAATCTTAGACAGATAGGTGCCCGAATCCAAATGTATTTTAAAGAAAATTCTACTCCAGAAGTTACACCCTGTATGCTTTGGGAAGCACATAAGTGTGTTATAAGGGGGAAATTAATATTATTGGCAACAATAGCTAAAAGAAGGCATCAAGAGCAGATCAAATCACTTATCAACCATCTAGAAATAGCCCATAAACGGTCGTCCCTACATGCTACACTGCAGGATCTTCTACATGCCCGCTCTACTTTGTTAGATGAGCTAGGAAAACGCACCAGCTGGAGATATGTTCTTAAACAGAAAGTGTTCTACGAACATGGAAACATAAGCGGGAGACTGCTGGCTCGCACAATACAGGCAGCTAAAACTTATTCTGTAATACACCACATTCGAGATAGTCAAGGTACACTCTTCTCAAAGAACGAAGACATAGCCAATCATTTTGAAATATTCTACTCGAAACTCTATAACTTAACACGGGGGCAGGGAGAATTGACCAATATGCCCAACTGTTCCTCCCAACTAAGCGAATTCTTAGCTCAATACTGCCCTAAACCTATTGCTGCAAAACAGGCGGAAGCCATGGAAAGCCCAATATCCAGGGAGGAATTAAACTTAGCAATAAAACAAACGAAAGTAGGTAAAAGCCCGGGTCCCGATGGCCTCCCTCTACTATATTACAAATGTTTTCTAGATGAACTAGCACCTAAAATGTTACAAACATTTAACTCTTTTTCAAGTCCCCACGCGCCCTTAGGCAGAATGCTAGAAGCTCACTTAGAAGTTATTCCAAAAGAAGGCAAAGATCCTTCACAAGTCTCTAACTATAGGCCAATTTCCCTACTCAATGTAGATATAAAATTATATGCAAAGATACTAGCAAATAGGATGCTTCCCCTGATTCCCAGTCTTATATCATCAGATCAAGTGGGATAATACCATTCGCACTTTAAACATACACCATCGGCTTACTCTGTCTGGAACCAAGGGTTTTCTCCTGTCTCTTGATGCCAAGAAGGTGTTTGACAGGGTGGCATGGGACTATATGCATGAGGTACTAAAAGGAATAGGCATCCTACCCCGCATGTTTGCGCATATCAACGCTCTGTATACTAATCCCTCAGCTAGGGTGAAGACTAACGACCTCCTGTCAAACGCCTTCTCCATAAGCAATGGTACCCATCAGGGATGTAGAGGGGTGTAGGGGGTGGGACTAGTGTAGGTGGGCGTGACTAGTGTGGGTGGGTGTTGGTGGGTGTTGGTGGTGATTGGGATGTACGAATATACACGCACACATATATAGAGGAAACCATACATGTGAGCAGCCATTGACCGCTTAGGCTCTGAGGAAGGGGGTTCTCCCCTGAAACGCATCAGCCATCGCTGTATCCGCTGGACAACAGGCCCTGATCTGTCGATGTTCAGAACTGCATACCTGTAACGATGTCCTTGCCTGTTATCCATGCTCGTTTGTGAATATATATTTTGCTATTTTACACTTTATTAAAGTTTTACCAGTGGTAATGCACTAGGTCAGTGCGCCCTCCCTTTCTCTTTTTACCCTTCAGGGATGCCCATTATCCCCCCATTATACACAAACATACATACCAGAAATCGTTGGCCATGCATATGGTCAATGCGGCCAGACTCTGCATTCCCACACACTTGAGGTCGACAGACACCCCAACCATTATAGAATGGTTGTCCAGAGTGGCCAAGATAGAGGAAATGGAAGAATTAATACATACCTCCCAAGACCACATCCAAAAATTTACAAAGACCTGGGCCTGTTGGACACATTTTAAAAACTCGGACTATTACAAGTCCTTCTTTCCTTTATAGCATCCTTTTATCCTGAATGCCCACTAAGGATTCCCCGGCGTCATTGATGGTTCCGGGGACGAGGAGTGACCCCCACTATCTTTTATCTTTTATCTTTCATCTTTTATCTTTTATATTTTATCCCGTACCTTCCTCCCTTTCCTCTCTCCCCTTTCTCTTGCCCTTCCCCTTCTATGCCACATCTTCTTCTCCTCCTTTCCCTTTTTTTTCAAATTCTTACTCCTTCTTCCCTTCCACCCACTTTATGCCTTGATAACGACATGACCAGCCAAACTCATCTAAGTGCCACACCTTTAACCCCTGTTTTTTCGCCCACTCTAGGTTTATCAAGTCTAAGGCATTAGTTAAGGCTGCGGCTAGACCTGTTGATATTGGTCTTCGGAGTCCTACAACCATACACAACGATACTTGATCCCTCTTAGGAACCTTCCTTAAGGTATATAGATGTTGGATATCCACGAAAGGCCTATAGGCCTTTAAAAACTATCTGGTTATATGTACGAAACCACTGTTCTAATTCCTATGATTCTTCTTCTCTTAACATTACACGCTACCCTAACATGTTATCCTGTTTTGATTACATCTACAGATGTTACACAAAATATAATGTACATGTAATGCTGTTTTCTTTCAATAAAAATCTTTTGTGGAAAAAAAAAATTACATAAAAGGTAAAAGCTGCAATAACGTCTAAAAACGTAAGCTGTTTAAAAATACACTATATCTATAAATCAAATGAATATTATTAAGGTGTTGGGAGGATGTACTTTTTGCTTTTTTTTTTAATATTACCTTTACCATAACATAATTAAAGTCTAAGTAAACCCCCCTATCATTTTCAGCCAAAGAAGCTGCCATCTTTGCCTCTGTTTAATCTACAACTGCCATGATGCTGCACGTGTGATCAGTTTTGACACCAGCCATTGGATGGTTTGACAGTTTGATTGAGAGCACAACCAATGGGAGAGTTACATTTCAGCACGTGCTGAAAATGAAACTGTTTTATGGATGGGTTTACTTTTGCTTTAAAAGCCTAAATCCAAGTTGTTCAGAACCCCCACTGGTATTCTCTCGACTAATTTGGGGTCTTTCTTTTTCACCTCCAGTGATGACAGTGGGTGGCCCTCCATGCCGGAGACCAGTTAATGAATGGTAATCAATGATTAAGAAAAATCTGGCTGTTCAGGTAGATCATAGACTTAACCACTTCACACCTAAGGGTAAAACAAATCTAAAAACCTAAGCTCAATTTTGCAGCTTTGACATGTGTTAGTAAAACTGTACATATCAACACAACTACTTAGCGTATCCAGATGGATTATACCTTGTTTTTTTCAGGCAAATTGGGCTTTCTTTTGGTGGTGAATGGTAATGGATACCTCTTGATTTTTTTTTATTATCAAAAGAAAACTGGCCCAAATTAGTTTAATTTATCTGTATATTTCTTGCTATTATCATAATTTACCAGCAAAGAACAACCCAAAAATTATTCTCCTGCTCCTGACAATTGCAGCGATACCATATATGTGTATGTTAGTTGTTGTTTGCACCCAGTACAGTACAGCTCAGAAAGAATGGTGCACAATTAGCATTTTTTTTTATCCTGCCTAAAACATACTGACACTGACTCTAATGCCGTGTACACACGGGCGGACTTTTCGATCAGACTGATACGACGGAACGAATACATCGGACAATCCGACCGTGTGTGGGCTTCATCGGACCTGCAGCAGACTTTTTCGGTCAATAATCAAACAGACTTTAGATTTAAAACATGTTGCAAATCTTTCCGACGGATTTGAGTCCAGTCAAAAAATCAGTTCGCCTGTATGCTAGTCCGATGGATGAAAAACGATGCTAGGGCAGCTATTGGCTATAAACTTCTTATTGTAGTCCGGTCTTATGTCATCACGTACGAATCCATTGGACTTTGGTGTGATCATGTGTAGGCAAGCCTGTTTGTTCGAAAGTCCATCGAAAGTACATCAAAAGTCCATCGAAAGTCCATCGGAAAGACCGTCGGACCTTTGATGCCGAAAAGTCTGCCCATGTGTACACGGCATTACTGACACTGATACCAATTACATTTTTTTTAACCCTACACAAAATATACTGACCATGATCTTTGACCCTGGCATTGACCCTAACAATAACCCTGGCAACCTTGATCTTATTTTTTTTTTACAAACTTGAATTGTTTACAATTCCTCTCCTGCAAGAATAAGAAGATACAATGTATCATTCTCTTCATTCAGAAGTGGAAAAAACCCAGGGGCAGGCTCACATTGGCTGATCACTGTGATAGCCAATCAGAGGCTATCACAGCGATCAGGTGACCCAGGCAGTCCCGGGTGCCGATTGTTAGTACGAGACCCGGGGCTCTCTGTGAGATCCTGGTCTCTGTGCTGGGAGTGCGCTGTGGGGTGCGCTGCCCCACAGAAAAAAGACTTTCTGTGATGCCACACATATGTGTGCGGTCAGCGCTGAGGGTTTAATAATAACATTTAATGCCAAGCTGCAGTCTCTAAAGCAAACAAAATACTTTCCTTTATTAAAAAGAGGTATAGACTCCAAATAGAGAAACATAATTTTGTTCAAATCCTTAGTAAGAGCTCATATGGAATATGCAGTTCAATTTTAGGCACCAGTTCACAGGTATGAGGAAAGATTAGCTGAACTGAATGTATTCTCTCTTGAGAAAAGGAAATTAAAGGGGATATGATCACTGTGTACAAATACATAGGCTGTCCATATAGTGAACTTGATGTAGCATTAATCATGTTCAGGTTAGCACAGAGGATAAAGGCCCACTTTTAATGTCTGTAGGAAAATAGATTTAACTTCCACATATAGAAAGGCTTCTTCACATTAAGCTCTGTGAAAATGTCAAACAGACTCCCTCAAGAGCTGGTTCTGACCAGTTCGGCAGATTGTTTTAAAAAAGAGTTGGATGTATTCCTAAGTGCACAAAATATAACAGGATATTAACATTTATAGGTAACAGCACCAGAAATTGTTGATCCAGGGAATATCCAATTGCCTCTTGGGAGATCAGGAAGGAATTGCTTTCCCCCCTCTTGAGAAAATTGGATCAAGCTTTATTGGGGTTATTTTTCCTTCTTCTGGATCAACTGTGGGTATAGGATTGTGTATATAGAGGTTTTCTATGTGTTTATTTATTTTTGATTGAAAAACAAAAGGATTCTTGTAGCAATGGATTTTTTTATGGGTAGAGAAGGGGTTATCCAAGGGGTATAAGGATAAATGATGTAAAAAATTCTCCAGGATAATCCTTCAATTTTACATCAAACGTAAGAAGCTTCAGAAGCAAGGAACAAGACATTCATGAAAAAATCCAAATCTATTCTGGTCTAGAGTTAAATCCCGCCATCCATAGAAGGGATGTGTCAGCACACCAGATCCTTAACCACAATAGCAATATATGCGCTCCAAGTAGTCAACAGATCAGAATACTCCAGACTACATCCCCCAAGTAGATCCCATCAAACTGGTATCTGGTTTTGAAGCTTCTTACTCTTGATGTAAAAAGTGTAGGATTATCTTATTACATCTTTTGGTCCATTATGCTTATGTCCCTGGGATGTCCCCTTCTGGAATTGAGAATTTCCACTCCAGCAAACTGTATGTAAACTTTTGATTTTATACTACTGGATTTCCCTATACACATACTGTTAACTTGTGTTCCTGGTGAAGATGTTTGAAGCGTTTAAAATGCATTAAGCTAACATGTGGATGTTGAATTGAAATAAGATCTGTGAACTCTACTTTGCAAATATTTGATATGGTGCTATATACAATTTTAAATATTTATACAATAAACATTATGGTTTTATGAATTTATTTTGGGGTACCTCTCACTGTAGGCCCAGACAAAATCCATTGCTACAAGAATAATTTTGTTTTAAATGTATTCTAGGATGTGGGCATATGGGACTGAGAAACTTTATCCTTTGTATCATCTTAAAAGTTGAACTAGATGGACTTGTGTCTTTTTTCAACCTGACTGACTATTCTCATTGTTCTCACACTGTTTTTACATTGTGACATCAAATCTGATCTTTGCACCATGGCATTGACAGCCTAGGCTGATATGATGAAGACTTCAGGAGGGTGTGCCCATTTTGGTCTGAGCTTACAGGAAGTAGGCTGAACTAGTATATGCATCATTTAATCAGGAAGAGGACCAGAGGATGGCAGTGGAGGAGGACACAAAGATTAGTGCTGGAATGTCAAAAGGATTAATGTCAGACATTTTCATAAGGGGGATTCATTTAAAGAAATAAAATGATGTGGAGATGTAATTGTTTTCTTTTTTTTACCATTGCGTGTTGTAAGGCCAGGCAAATACGGCATTGGAGTATCCTGACATGCAATTTCACAAGCGAGTTCCCTTTGAGTATTGTGGCCAAACATTACGAGAAAATAACATAAAACTAGTTATTTCAACATGTTTTATTGTTTATATGCAGAAATTACAGTGTAATGCTAAAGGCATATTGCATAACAATCCAATAATATGATTGTATATATGACATACTCTGTTTATGCTGAAAACTGCAGCATATTGTGATTACATTTTTTTCTTCTAATGATGGATTTAGGTTAATTCTTGAGCAAATGTTAGTTTGTGCAAATAATCCTTAGGATTTAGATGTGTCATAATAGTTTACCTAATACTAATGTATGCAGTGTGCAGCGCATTGCAGGATTACAAATTAAACCAATATAACATGCGGTGCATCTGGCAAATATTTAAAATGGCTTCGATCAAGAGAAGTGCCTCTTGTTTTCAAAACACAATCACTATTTCTCTTCTTCTACCAAGACGTATGAAAGAAAATTAGGTTTATCTTCTTCAAATACAATCTCTGTGCAAAATAGAACTGCTGCAAATTGCTCAATGTGACATAACATATTCTTATAATGTCTGCATTATTAAAAATAAAGGTGCTGTCTGTGTTTTACATTGTTAACAAAACGTGAAAGCTACTTTACAGGTTGATTGCTATTGAAACTTCAAATTATATGGAAGGAAGATGCAATCACACTTTCAAAAGCATATCTTTTGGGTTTTGCTAGACTGACAGCTAGGCAGAATAAAGAAAGGCTCTTCATTTGAAATAGCTACTGTAAATAGAACACCAGTGAATTTCAGATATTGTCAGGAGGGTAGCTGAAAAGGAGTCCTTGAGCATGCTTCTGCATGTCCATCTGTTGTTTTAATTTGTCTGTCTAATAATTCCCTGAGCGGTTTACTAGATTGACTGTTTGAATAAACAGAAATACATCATGGCCTTTTCTTACAGCTCTAATTTAAAACATAGGTTCAATAGGTAGCAACAGCTTCAGACTGCAGTTATTGAAATAGCTTTTTCAAGCAAGTTTTCAGATTGAGCATTTCTAAGTTAAAATGGAATGGAAAAATGTATTATTTGTTTTTATGGGCCATTTACTTTGATAATCATAGTCTGCAGTAGGTTTCAGATATATTATTAATATTTATTTCACCATTCACAAGCTTCTATAGAGCACTTGCATATTCATGAGAAAAATGAAATACGACTTCCTCCTAGGTCTGTAAGAATGTCATAGTCATATGTTTAGCACTCTTGTTGTGTTGTTAAAATACACACTCCATTATTCAGGGCTGATGCATGGTGCAATCAGGAATCATATGTGTATGTAAATACTTTATCTATGACAGCAACTGGAACGACAGGAGTGGTGCTGCTAGAGTCTTGCTGGTCTACGATTTCTTACAAAACTAAGTCTAGAGCATTATCTGTAGCTGCAAAAGCTGATTTAATTATACCAATGATATTTGTCTTTCCTGGTATCAGTGGCATACTTAGGGAGGTGCAGGGGATGTGGTCCACACAAGGTGCCCATTCTCTGGAAATGCTGTAACCAGCCAACTTTTTTTGGTGTTGTGTGACTTTGCACAGCTATGCTTTGCAACACAAAAAACCAAAAATGTCGGGCACCCACAATACCCCATAAAGTCACCACCCGATGCTTCCCAGACAGCAACCGTTTCTTTCTTTCTCCAGTCATATGATACAGCCAAGGTGAGGACTTCCCCTCACTATGGTGTCTGTACCGAAGTCCTCTTTAACCACCTGCTGACTGTACATCATAGTGCCTGCTGCTGCTGCCCCCCCCCCCCCCCCCCCCCCACACACACACACACACACACAAACAAACACACATTGGAATCGCACGATCACAATGTTAACAAGGCTTTTATGAATGAATCTCAGCTCTGCTTCCTATACCATTGAGCTGTGATTGGCCCACAGCTATCACATGGTACCTGGGTCACTCTCAGCACCTTGTACCATATGATTAGCTGTAGCCAATCACAGATCACTGGTAGTCACATTTATTATGAATGAAACTCATTCATAATGGTTCAAAGCATTGGTGTTATAATGATCATCATTGTAACAGCAATCAAAGTGTAAAAAAAAAAAGAAAGAAACACTGTTCATCCCCTAAGAGTAGTGTAGTGTTACTATGGTCACACTGAACTACTCTGACAAAAGTATGTAAAATAAATAGTAAAAAGATGTAAAAAGTTTTTAAAAAATTATAATTTTGAAATAAAAATGAATAAAAATTATATATATTGTTTTTAACATACAGTCACTAGTCAGTGTTCCTAATCACCAACACACCAGTCATATGATACTCTTGTACTGCGCTGGTGACAGTATGTAAAAAAAACAGAAAACAAAAAAACAAACAAATCTTTATTTCTTCACTTTCCAAAAAATTGTGACAAAAAAATTACAGTTTCAAAAAACTTGCCATGCCTCTTACTAAATACCCCAGACTTTCTACAAAAATTAGTCATTTGGGAGGTATTGCACTGTCCTTGCATTTTAAGGGCCTCAAGAAATGAGATTGGCCATCAGTACATCAGGATTTATCAATGTTCAAATATACAGTATCTCACAAAAGTGAGTACACCCCTCACATTTTTGTAAATATTTTATTCTATCTTTTCATGTGACAACACTGCTTGTATAACAGTGTAAGTTTGCTGTCCCCTCAAAATATCTCAACACACAGCCATTAATGTCTAAACCACTGGCAACAAAAGTGAGTACACCCCTAAGTGAAAATGTCCAAATTGGGCTCAAAGTGTCAATATTTTGTGTGGCCACGGATATTTGCCAGCACTGCCTTAACCCTCTTGGGCATGGAGTTCACCAGAGCTTCACAGGTTGCCACTGGAGTCCTCTTCCACTCCTCCATGATGACATCACAGAGCTGGTGGATGTTAGAGACCTTGCGCTCCTCCATCTTCCATTTGAGTATCCCCCACAGATGCTCAATAGTGTTTAGGTCTGGAGATATACTTGGCCAGTCCATCCCCTTTACCCTCAGCTTCTTTAGTAAGACAGTGGTCATCTTGGAGGTGTGTTTGGGGTCGTTATGTTGGAATACTGCCATGCGGCCCAGTCTCCAAAGGGAGGGGATCATGCTCTGCTTCAGTATGCCACAGTACAAGTTGGCATTCATGTCTCAATGAACTGTAGCTCCCCAATGCTGGCAGCACTCATGCAGCCTCAGACCATGACACTCCCACCACCATGCTTGACTGTAGGCAAGACACACTTGTCTTTGTACGCCTTCCCTGGTTGCCGAGTCGACACACACGCTTGACACTATCTGAACCAAATAAGTTTATCTTGGTCTCATCAGACCACAGGCCATGGTTCCAGTAATGCATGTCCTTAGTCTGCTTGTCTTCAGCAAACTGTTTGGGGACTTTCTTGTGCATCATCTTTAGAAGATTTCCTTCGGGGACGACAGCCATGCAGACTAATTTGATGCAGTGTGCGGCGTATAGTTTGAGCACTGACAGGCTGACCCCCCACCCCTTCAACCTCTGCAGCAATGCTGGCAGCACTCATACATCTATTTCCCAAAGACTACCTCTGGATATGACGCTGAGCACGTGCACTCAACTTCTTTGGTCGACCATGGCGAGGCCTATACTGAGTGTAACCTGTCCTGTTAAACCACTGTATGGTTCTGGCCGCTGTGCTGCAGCTTAGTTTGAGGATCTTGGCAATCTTATTATAGCCTAGGCCATCTTTATGTAGAGCAACAATTCTTTTTTTCATATCCTCAGAGAGTTATTTTCCATAAGGTGCCATGTTGAACTCCTAGTGACCAGTATGAGAGCGAGAAAGCGATAACACCAAATTTAACACACCTGCTCCCCATTCAGACCTTGTAACACTAACGACTCACATGACACCATGGAGAGAAAATGTCTAATTGGGCCCAATTTGGACATTTTCACTTAGGGGTGTACTCACTTTTGTTGCCAGTAGTTTAGACATTAATGGCTGTATGTTGATATATTTTGAGGGGGACAACAAATTTACACTGTTATACAAGCTGTACACTGACTACTTTACATTGTAGCAAAGTGTAATTTCTTCAGTGTTGTCACATGCAAAGATATAATAAATATTTACACAAATGTGAGGGGTGTACTCACTTTTGTGAGATACTGTATATACTATAGTTTGTAGATGCTATAACTTTAAAACAATTAAAATACACTTATTGGGATTTTTTTTCCAAAGACATGTTGGTCTAAATTAATGAAGAAATTTGGTTTTATTGAATATGTTTTAAAACAGAAAGTAAAAAATCTTGTTTTTTTCTTTTTTTCTTTTTTGGCCTATTTTCATTTATATCGCAAAAAAAAACAAAAAAAAAAAAAAAACAATGATGATCAAATACCACCAAAAGAAAGCTCTATTTGTGTTTAAAAATAATATACAAATTTCATTTGTGTCCAGTGTTGCCTGACTGCGCAATTCCCATTTAAAATAGCACAGTGCCGAATAGCAAAAAATGGCCTGGTCATGAAGGGGGGTAAAACTTTATGGTGCTTAAATGGCATTCTGTGTGTAAAAAAATCATATGGTATGTAATAGAAGAGTTTCATTTTTTTGATGAGCATGCTGAGGTTTGTACGTGTCTGTTAGACTGTTAGGACACAAGGGTTATCAGGAAGGAGAGGAAAGTGAGAAAGAAGCCAAAGAGATTCCAAGTTTGCTGACACCTCTTTGCTGGTAACCCAGAGGCCACCTGATACCAATAGCCTGCATTTGCTTTACTCCAGCTGTACTCCAGCTGTTCAGCAAGTAACTGCACCACACCTGCAGTGGAAAACATATAACACTACCATTTAGGAAAAAAAATAACTAGGACAGCAGCTGTAAATATTTTGGCATACTGATATTACCATAAAGGCAAAAGTGCCTTATAATCTGCAATTGCCCTGCTCTGTGCTCTGTTGATGTTCTCCACCAGAAATTTTCTTTAATTGGCATTATTAAATATTTGCTATATTTCATAACTGTGCATCTGCCATAAACAAGGTGTGGAATATGTTTACACAAGCTTAATACGCTACCCTCTTTCCTGCAGCAGAGATATAATTCATAAATAAGTGCTGGGCTATGTTCTCTACTCTTATTTGATTTTAGCAAACCACTTAGATGAGTGATGAATCATCTTCAATGTTTCAGATGTCCAATTTAATGTGACTAACTACCATTATCTACACCAGTACCCGAAAAAAAAAAAACTTTCACAGGTATGTTATAAGTAACAGCTTTATGTATGCTATCTACAGTGCCTCGGAAAAGTATTCATACCCCTTGAAATTTTCCACATTTTGTCATGTTACAATCAAAAATGTAAATGTATTTTATTGGGATTTTATGTGATAGACCAACTTTGCACATCTAGAGATTAACATTTTTGCCCATTCTTCTTTGAAAAATAGCTCAAGCTCTGTCAGATTGGATGGAGAGCATCTGTGAACAGCAATTTTCAAGTCTTGCCACAGATTCTCAATTGGATTTAGGTCTGGACTTTGACTGGGCCATTCGAACACATTAATATGCTTTGATCTAAACCATTCAATTGTAGCCCTGGCTGTATGTTTAGGGTCGTTGTCCTGCTGGAAGGTGAACCTCTGCCTCAGTCTCGTCTTTTGCAGACTAATGCCCCGTACACACGGTCGGATTTTCCGACGGAAAATGTGTGATAGGACCTTGCTGTCGGAAATTCCGACCGTGTGTAGGCTCCATCACACATTTTCCATCGGATTTTCCGACACACAAAGTTTGAGAGTAGGATATAAAATTTTCCGACAACAAAATCCGTGGTCGGAATTTCCAATCGTGTGTACACAAATCCGACGCACAAAGTGCCACGCATGCTCAGAATAAATAAAGAGATGAAAGCTATTGGCCACTGCCCCGTTTATAGTCCCGACGTACGTGTTTTACGTCACCACGTTTAGAACGATCGGATTTTCCGACAACTTTGTGTGAACGTGTGTATGCAAGACAAGTTTGAGCCAACATCCGTAGGAAAAAATCCATGGATTTTGTTGTTGGAATGTCCGAACAAAGTCCGACCGTGTGTACGGGGCATAACAGGTTTTCTTCTAAGATTGCTCTGTATTTGGCTCCATCCATCTTCCCATCAACTCTGTCTAGCTTCCCTGTCCCTGCTAAAGAAAAGCATCCCCACAACATGATGCTGCCACCATCATGTTTCACAGTGGTATGTTCAAGGTGATGTGCATTGTTCAGTTTCTGCCACACAGAGCATTTTGCTTTTAGGCCAAAAAGTTCAATTTTGGTCTCATCTGACCAGAGCATCTTCTTCCACATGTTTGCTGTGTCCCCCACATGGCTTCTTGCAAACTGCAAATGGGACTTCTTATGGCTTTCTTTCAACAATGGCTTTCTTCTTGCCACTCGTCCATAAAGGCCAGATTTGCGGAGTGAATGACTAATGCCCCGTACACACAGTCGGATTTTCCGCCGGAAAATGTTCGATGGGAGCCTTTTGTCGGAAATTCCGACCTTGTGTAGGCTCCATCGGACAGTTTCCATTGGAATTTCCGTCGCACAAAATTTGAGATCTGGTTCTCGAATTTTCCAACAACAAAATCTGTTTGCATAAATTCCGATCGTGTGTAAACAATTCCGACGCAAAAAGTGCCATGTATGCTCGGAATCAAGCAGAAGAGCAGCACTGGCTATCAAACTTCATTTTTCTCGTCTCGTCATACGTGTTGTACGTCACTGCGTTCTTGACGTTCGGAATTTCCGACCAACTTTGTGTGACTATATGTATGCAAGACAAGTTTGAGCCAACATCTGTCAGAAAAAAAACATGGATTTTGTTGTCGGAATGTCGTGTGTACGAGGCATAATAGTTGTCCTGGGGACAGATTCTTCCACCTGATCTGTGGACCTCTGCAGCTCCTCCAGAGTTACCATGGGCCTCTTGGCTGCTTCTCTGATTAATGCTCTCCTTGCCCGGCCTGTCAGTTTAGGTGGACGGCCATGTCTTTTTGAATGATGGATTGAACAGTGCTCTGTGAGATGTTCAAAGCTTGGGATATTTTTTATAACCTAACCCTGCTTTAAACTTCTTCACACCTTTATCCCTGACTGCCTGGTATGTTCCTTGGCCTTCATGATGCTGTTTGTTCACTAAGGTTCTCTAACAAACCTCTGAGGGCTTCACAGTACAGCTGTATTTATACTGAGATTGAATTACACACAGGTGGACTCTATTTACTAATTAGGTGACTTCTGAAGGCAATTGGTTACACTAGATTTTAGTTAGGGATATCAGAGTAAAGGGGGCTGAATACAAATGCATGCCACACTTAACATTTTTTTTTTATCATTTTCCTTCCACTTCACAATTATGTGTCTATCACATAAAATTCCAATAAAATATATTTATGTTTTTGATTGTAACATGACAAAATGTGGAAAATGTCAAAGGGGGTGAATACTTTTTCAAGGCACTGTATAAGGCTCTGTTTCCACAACTGCAAGTTGTTGTGCGATTGGACACATGTGAAGTTGCATGACAAGTCAAAACCTACTGTATGTATTTCAATGGTCCCCATTCTAATTGGTGCAACTCAAGTCGCAGCGACTCCAAAAAAGGGTTTTGCACCACTTTGTTCCAACTTCGGTGCGACTTATTCTCACATGGTTCTCACCGGTCGCATGATATTGCATCAAAAATTGCATTGCAAAGTCACACTGTAAATTGTGCGACTTTGGGGTTGCAATAGTGGAAACATAGCCTTAGACACAATATCTATTGTATGAATGTAAAACCAAATGTGACATGTTTATATTCTTAAAACTGAATGCTCAAGAAAATATATTGCGCATAAATATGTAGTAATAATAATTATTATGTTATAACATTTGCCAAAATATCAGCTACAGTATATTGGTTAGGCTGGCTATACTCCTAGGACAACAACCATCCTTATATCAGCATTTTTACATTAAAATGTTTGTGCTATAAAAGCAAAGTCATTAATATAGTCAAACCAACAGCAATTTTGAAGATGGCAAAGTAGTGAAACCAGCCATATATTTATTGTGACAGGGGACTTAAGTGGCAGCTCTGTGACAGTTAGACATCATACCATGCGGTCTCTTAACCCCATAACGACACAGTAACACACATATGCAGCATCCATTAGGTCGGCTTTAAAGCTGGGCGCCGCATATAAACTATATTGTCAAAAGTATTGGGACGCCTGCCTTTACACGTACATGAACGTTAATGGCATTCCAGTCTAATGCCCTGTACACACGATAGGATTTTCCAACAACAAAATCCATGGGATTTTTTCTGACAGATGTTGGCTCAAACTTGGTTGGTGGGAAATTCCGAACATCAAGAACGCGGTAACGTACAACACGTACGACGAGCCGAGAAAAATGAAATTCAATAGCCAGTGCTGCTCTTCTGCTTGATTCCGAGCAGTACTCGGAACTTGTGTACTTGTGTACGCACGATCGGAATTTCCAACAACGGATTTTGTTGTTGGAAAATTTTATAGCCAGCTCTCAAACTTTGTGTGTCGGAAATTCCTATGTAAAATGTGTGATGGAGCCTACACACGGTCGGAATTTCCGACAACAAGGTCCTATCACACATTTTCCATCGGAAAATCCTATCGTGTGTACAGGGCATTAGTCTGTAGGGTTCAGTATTGAGTTGGCCCACTCTTTGCTGCTATAACAACTTCAGCTCTTCTGGGAAGGCTGTCCACAAGGTTAAAGAGTGTGTCTATGGGGATGTTTAATCATTCTTCCAGAAGCGCATTTGTGAGGTCAGGCACTGATGTTGAACTAGAGTGCCTGACTTGTAATCTCCGCTCTAACTCATTCCAAAGGTGTTCTATCGTATTGAGTTTAAGAATCGGTGCAGGCCAGTCAGGTTCCTCCACCCCAAACTCACTCATCCATGTATTTGTGGACCTTGTTTGTGCACTGGTGCGCAGTCATGTTGGAACAGGAAGGGGCCATCCCCAAACTGTTCCCACAAAGTTGGGAGCATGAAATTGTCCAAAATGTCTTGGAATGCTGACACCTTAGGAGTTCCCTTCACTGGAACTAAGGGGTTAAGCCCAACCCCTGAAAAACAACTCCACACCAGAAAACAACACCACACCGTGCGACCCACCCCTGTTTTCTTTCTCTTCTAAATAGAGAGAAAGATAGAATGTATCTGTCTTGCCTTGCAGGATTTTTTTTTAAAGGGAGACCCCAGTAGGCTTCCCTGGAGACCTTGACCGCCCTAATACCCATTCTGAGAGACTGTGAGGTCACTTGGGATCAGGTGACAGATGCACTCTGTAGGAGTCGGAAGTGCACCGCTAAGGTAGTGGACCCTAGGACTGACTGCTGCGGATTGAACCCTGGAAGGTTCGGGAAGCAGGTCTACAGGATAACTAACATGGATCCCAGTGGGAGCTAGAGCATAGATTCCCCAGGGTGCGGAGTCTAAGAGCCAGCGGGTGTTCACCAGAGCCTCTAGTGGTGAGGATGGACTGCGCTGCAGTCTGGCTCCAGGTCGCGGCCCCCAGGGTCTCACAGCTCACACTCACCGTAGACTACAGGAGAAGAGGAAGGAGGCAGCAGGCTGGAATGACAGGGAAGTAAGGGGTAAGCCAAAGGTCAGGGCGACTAGCAGACAAGGATAAACATAACACGCCAAAGGTCAGGGTAACAAGCAGACAGGGAGAGTCGAGAACAGGCCAAAGTCGGTAACAGGAATCAGACGTAGGAAACACAGCAGGTACACACAGAGGCTAACACACAATGGTTGATCAGCACTGCTGGCTTGCAGTGCACAGGTTAATATAGGGTTCCCTGATAGGGCCTGGGGTGGGGCCATGCTTAGAGGAGAGGTTATAAAACCAGTCAGGTGAGAGGCAGCTGGTCTTTAGAGATGAACACATGGAGACGGGTAAGCTGACAGAAAACTCTATTGCATAACCATGACAGTACCCCCCCTCTTATGAGGCCTCCCCCTCCCCGGCCTGGGCCCTGGCTTAAAGGGAAACTCCAGATGAAACCTCCTCAACAGACGAGGTGCAAAGATCTCAGATGCAGTGATCCAAGACCTCTCCTCAGGACCAAACCCTTCCCAATGTATGAGGTACTGAAGAATGCCTCTACGGCGCAGGGAATTGAGAACTTGACTAACCTCGTACTTAAGATTATCCTCAGAGACTGAAACCGAGGTAGGGAGAGGACGAGAGGACTTATTGAGGGCTAAAGGCTTCTTAGGAATGGGTAAAGGCATAAGAAGTCCATCAGGAGTCTGAGCAGGGTTCCCCAGACCCTTAAAGATGAGCTGGACATCCAACACAGGACCATCAGACTGGGCAGAAGTCAGTGGATCCCTGAGACCAGGTTGGTTAGAAAGTGATGTGTCACAGAAGTCAAGCTGGATAGCTTTACTGGGCATAGGCTGAACTGTTGCAGAGGCCGACTGAACAGCATTGCCAGGTGCAGCGACCACCAGAATCGCATCACAGGGTGTAGCGACTGTGGAACTGGTAGACGAGTCAGCCAGGGTGTGCGTCCAAGGGGGGTCCAGGAACAGGCAAATGTAAATGACCATTCAAACTGGAGTGAATGATCGGCTCAAGTTCACAGGTGGGCTCCTCATCCAGAGTGCCACATGACCCAGAGAGTGCCTCAGCCTGACTATTGCAGGAGACATTCCAGAAATCGCTATATGCAGCGGAAAGAGCAGAAGATACTGGGATGGTGGCATCAGGAAGTTTCTCTTTTGGGGTAACCTTGAGTAGGCAGGAAGAGGAACAGGAGGAACCCCAAGCCAGGATCCGTCCAGCAGTTCAGTCAATGTGTGGAGAATGGAACCGTAACCAAGGAAGACCTAATATGATAGGAGATGAAGCTTTAGGTAAGACAAGGAAGGATATCCACTCCTGGTGGAGTGTCCCTACCGACATCTTAACAGGAAGGTTCTGGAAGTGGATAGGACCCCCTGGGAGAACTGTGCCATCAATCGCCAAGACCACCAATGGCGTTGAAAGGGGCAAAAGGGTAAGTGTCATGGAAGATGCAGTTTCCCAATCCATGAAATTGCCAGCGGCTCCGGAATCCAGATGTGCCAAGACCGAACGAGAGGAAGCGCCAACATGATTGGAACACAGAAAGAAGAAGACGAGAAGGTGAAGGTGATACTTCAGGGTCTAATACTCCATATTCCAGATGTATTAGCCCCGATCGTTTTTCCGGACGAAGAGAGCAAGTGTCACGAAAATGATCTTTGGCCCCACAATAGAGGCACAGGCCCAGAGTTCTGCACCTACCACATTCTTCACGAGACAACTTGGTCCAGCCCAGCTGCATAGGTTCCTCAGCGGACAGGGGGTGCTCCTCAGATCGAAGAGAAGGGACTGGGACCTCAAGCTGCCTAAGGAACGGGGAGTGCTGGCGTCTTTTATCCAGGGCCCTCCCCTGAAAGCGAATATCGATCTGGTTACACAAGGTGATGACACCGTCCAGATCAGCAGGAAGGGATCTTCCTGCTAATTCATCCTTCATTCTATCACAGAGGCCATGTAAAAAGGTTGCAACTAGGGCCTCATTATTCCAGCTCAATTCAGCTGTGAGGATACGGAACTGAAGAGCATACTGTCCCACAGAAGCAGACTCTTGATGGAGACGTAAAAGAGCGCTAGCCGCTGAGAAGACACGACCCGGTTCTTCGAAGATATTCTGAAAAAGTTTCAAGAAATCTGAGAGGCTAGAAACCACTGGATCATTCAGTTCCCACAGAGGGGCAGCCCAAGCTAGCGCCTCGCCGGACAGGAGGGATATAATATATGCTACTTTCGCCCGATCGGACAGGAAGTTTTGGGGCTGAAGTTCAAAATGAATCATGCACTGGCTAAGGTACCCAAGCCTTGGAGTCCCCAGAGAAATGGGCCGGAGCTGGCAGTCGTAATGAATGTGTGGCTGCGACTGGTGTGATAGATGCAGCAGCAGATAGCGGTTGAGGTTGTTGAACCGGGGGTCCTAATGAGGCCTGAACCTGTTCAAAATGGGATGCCAAATCCTGAAGGAATCGCATCACTTGGGTCTGATGCGATTCCTGGGTCTCAATTCTGTGAACTAAGCCCTGCAACGGATCATCTGCGGGTAGCGGCACATCAGCCGGGTCTATGGCTGATCAAACTGTCAGGTCACCTGGGACCAAGTGACAGATGCACTCTGTAGGAGTTGGAAGTGCACCGCTAAGGTAGTGGACCCTAGAACTGACTGCTGCGGATTGAACCCTGGAAGGTTCAGGAAGCAGGTCTACAGGATAACTAACATGGATCCCAGTGGGAGCTAGAGCATAGATTCCCCAGGGTGCGGAGTCTAAGAGCCAGCGGGTGTTCACCAGAGCCTCTAGTGGTGAGGATGGACTGCGCTGCAGTCTAGTTCCAGGTCGCAGTCCCCAGGGTCTCACAACTCACACTTACCGTAGACTACAGGAGAAGAGGAAGGAGGCAGCAGGCTGGAACGACAGGGAAGTAAGGGGTAAGCCAAAGGTCAGGGCGACTAGCAGACAAGGATAAACATAACACGCCAAACGTCAGGGTAACAAGCAGACAGGCTTGCAGTGCACAGGTTAATATAGGGTTCCCTGATAGGGCCTGGGGTGGGGCCATGCTTAGAGGAGAGGTTATAAAACCAGTCAGGTGAGAGGCAGCTCGTCTTTAGAGATGAACACATGGAGACAGGTAAGCTGACAGAAAACTCTATTGCATAAGCATGACAGGGAAAAATACCTCCCATCAACCACCTTGTATGCCTTTTCAATTGAGACTCCATCACATACCCACCTCTGTTCAAATTAGTTGATGTAATTTTTTGTAAGTGTATTTTTATGCCTTAGTTTTGTTAAATATTATGTTTTTTGCCCTCTCTCCAAGCATTTTGGTGCTCTATAACACTTTCAGAGGTGGGCAAGAATGTATGCTACTTCAACCTTGGATGTGGGTATCAAGCATGTGTGACATGGTTAATAATTTCCCCTTGGTTTTGGTGGATAGTCGAGTGCAGAAGGATAGCAAATCCTTAAAGACAGTCCCATCAGTAATGGTTACTAAGGGAATAATATGACGGATCCTGAGGTAAATGTAGAAGTCTTTACTAAAAAGGTTGTATGAGGCAGAGTTTCTGGAAATCTGTAAGGTGAAGTTGTTGGTATAGGTCTTCAATCTTGTGGATCCCCACTGCAGACCAATGCTGTAGTGGTAACTTTGGTGATAGTAGCTAGGGGGAACTCAGGTACAGGTCTTAGGTGGAGGTGGGGTAGGCTTCCCTGAGTAAGGGAGTTTTTAGGGATCGCCTAAAGGTGGACAGGCTAGGGGCTGACCAGACATACTGGGGCAGGGAGTTCCAGAGGATGGGAGAGGCTCTGGAGAAGTCCTGGAGGCAAGCATGGGAGGAGGTAACAAGAGCAGGAGGTCTTGGGAGGAGCGGAGAGAATGATTTGAGTGATATCTGCATATGGGGTTGTTGATGTAGCTGGGGGCGATGTTGTGGATGGTCTTGTATGTTGTAGTTAGTATTTTGAATTTTATATGGTGAGGTAGGGGAAGCCAGTGAAGGGATTGGCAAAGAGGAACAGCAGTTACGGATTGGTTAGTAAGGTGTATTAGTCTAGCAGCAGCATTCATAATAGACTAAAGGGGGGATAGCCTGTGTAAAGGTAGGCTAGTGAGGAGAGAGTTGCATTAGTCAAGGAGGGAAATAACCAAGGAGTGAATAAGTTGTATACAAGTAGAAGGCGCAAAACTAAAACATTGTTATAACTAAGACATTAGATGGATGTGCTGAAAAAAGCATAGTAATGTATGCATACAATTGAAAGGGCCTCAAGTCCACAATCAATATCATTGTATTAAAAGAAGTCCAAAAATAAGATAAAATAAAACCAGGGGAGAAAAGCAAAACAAGGGAAGGGGGGTGATGTGGAAGTGGGGGGAGAGATGATCCACACTCACGGCAGCCATCCAGGGGGAACAGAAACCATGTTCCCAGTGTACTGAAAAACAAGAAGGGAAGGAAAGGCGCCTCTGGGTACAGATTTTTCTTAAAAAGCTTTAATATACAATAAAAGCCAAATGGCAACTCACATTTGAGAAGTAGAAATAGGCTGTCATAGACGTATTGCGCATGGCTCTGTGTCACGTACCTTACAGCGGAGTCTGAAATGACGAGGGCGGTCCTAGCACCCCTGGAGGTTGAGACAGGGTTGCTAGGGCGGCGGAAGGGTGCAGGTGCCTGCTGGCAGGATCAGGAACACGGAAGTCTTCGGAAGGAAGCTGGAATGCTGATCACTGGATGGATTCAGGAGAGGTCCAGCAGAGGAACTTGCAGGGTCAAAGGCAGACAGGAGTTGGCAACGTGCTGGCAGCGAGGTACACAATCGGCAGGCAGATTCGTAGTCAGGGACTGGCGGAGGTTGGCAACAAACTGGCAGCTAGGTACAGAATCGGGAGACAGAGCCGTAGTCAGGAGTCCAAGCCGGGTTCAGTACAGGAAGCAAGGCAGGTAGAGATGTAGGGATGATCCGAGAGGGTGGTCGAGGAAGGCAGAGGTTCAAGATCAGGGTCAAGTAAACAAGGCAACAGCAAGGGTTCAGGAACGAGCTGAGACAATCCAGCACTGATGCTAGTATGCTGATCATTTAAATAGGGCGCCTCGCGCCGTGATTCATTGGCGTGCGAACGTGCACGCGCTGACGTGCCCTCGTTCGTACAATCACATTACGTGCATGCCTAATCCGGGGCTCGCTCGTTCTTACCGTACGTCTGGCTGGCACACGGGAACGAGCATTTGTGATGGTTCTCTGACACTCTGCAACTGGCCACGGGCACAAAGGTCCATTGGGATGTGTTCCAGTCCATAGGCATTCAGCCAATGAGCATGCGCGTGCGCAGACCGTGGACACGCGCACAGTAACGCAGCTTTGGTGCCCAGTGATCCTTAAAAGGGGCCTCTTCAGAATGCATCCTTGCTGTCTGATCTGCAGCTCATCCTGTACCTGATCCTGAACCTGCACCTGCTCCAGTGTTACCCGGCTTCTCCTGACCTCGCTGCTGTCTCAAGTCCTGACCCCTTGGCTTGCCTTTGACCTGCTCTGTGTTCCTGTTTGTTTGATCTCCTGTTGCCGATTCTGCCTGGGCTTTGACCATTCTCTGCCTGCTGCTTCTGTCTGATTGATCCGCTGCTGTAACCTGGCTTGTCTGACCCTGCATCTGTGTGCATCTATCTACCAGTCCTGCACCCGTGTGCATCTGCCTACCAGTCCTGCATCCGTGTGCATCTGCCTACAAGTCCTGCATCCGTGTGCATCTGCTTACAAGTCCTGCATCCATGTGCACCTGCTTACAGTCCTGCATCTGTACGCACCTGCTTGCTACTTCTCAGCATTCCTGCATCTGCAGCAATCAAGCCTGTTCCTGTCTCTGCCAAGCGGACACTGTTCCCACTACAGTGATCCCGGAATCAGAGCCGTACGAGAGGTCTCCCTCTGCACGACAGGCTCACATCCAAGGTACATGTCATAGGCATTAAAATAGGCATGGATGTAGTCCCAGCAACGGGGGAATCCTCAGTGCAGTCAATCCTGGTTCCTACCAATGGAGGTGCTCTGTGACAATTTTTCAAACACTGCTGGATGGTGCTCTGCCGGCCGCGGTGGAGTGTGTGCCAACACAAGGTTTGGAGCGCAAGCTGGTGTCCAGGCGAAGGTGGTGACGTCACTGGAATGCGACGCGTTTCCTGAGCGTGCAGGCCATGGATGGCGTGACGGCTGCACTCATTCTTCAAAGCTAATTCAGCCATTTGGCTTTTACTGTATATTAAAGCTTTTTAAGAAAAATTTGCACCCAGAGGCGCCTTTCCTTCCCTTCTTGTTTTTGAGTGAATAAGTTGTCTTGTGGTGTCCTGTTGTCTTGTGGCTCCGGAAATGACAAGTCCCATGAATACTTAGTGTGGCTAGAACTGCTTCCCATTGCCCTTGGGTCCAATTGCATGAGCTTTTTCCCAATGGCAGAACACCTTCCTGACGAGATTCCATCTAAGCTTCTGTATGGTGGTTGTGATCCCCTCTGGTTCTCTGCTGTGCCTCCAGTTGGGTTATGTGTTGATTAATGTCCTTTCAGGTTTGCAGTTGCACCATGGTGGCCTCCTGCTATGCAGCTCCAAGCTGTACAAGGGCTTTCACCACATCCTTTGCGAATAGCAGAGGGACACACCACTCCAGGTGAGAGGAACCAGCCTCTGTCTGTATACCAGGGAGTCTCTGAAGCTTTCTAAGAAGTATAGCAAGGGCTAAGGATAAGCATTATTCTCAAAATGAAAGAAAGCTTGTATTGTTCTGTAACTGAGGTACATTATAGGTATATTACATAGGGAAGCTGGATTTTAGAACAAAAATAAAAGGAGACCTTTAAAGGAGAACTTATTTGGTGTCTAAACAAAACAAAACAAAATAGCTTCATTTTAGCATAAAACAAAAACAAAAGGGCTGCTTACTTCAGAAAGTAAATAAAAGTAATCACAGCACTTATATACAAACTCAATAATCATACAACCAACAATTCCTATTGCCCTTACTAGTTACTAGTGAATAGAGATAAGCTGAACACCCCTCTGTTCGGTTCCCAACTCCTGAACAGAGGAAAAATTCTGACCCGAACGGCAAACCCCATTAAAGTCCATGGGAGCTGAACAGGAAAAAGCAAAAGTATCCATTTTGAAAGCTTATATGCAAGTAATTGGCCCTTAAAGGGGTATGGGGGTCTGCGTACTGCCCTGGGGGACATGTATCAATGCAAAACCATTTTTAAAAAACATTTTTTTTTTCTGGAGCAGTGGTTTTAATGATTCTTAAAGTACAACAATAAAAATTAGAAATTCCTTTAAATATAGTACCTGGGGGTCCCCTTAGTCTACCTGTAAAGTGACGCCTCTGTAGTATGCATAGAACATGCTGTAGCAAAAATTACATTTCTAAAGAAAAAAAAATGAGTCAAATCGCATTTAAATTGACTCGTGGTTGCATTCGCTGGCACCTGGCTATTGAAAATAAATTACGAAAAAAATGGTGCGGCCCCCCTAAACCCATACCAGAAACTTATCCGAGCATGCAGCCTGGAAGGTCAGGAAAGGGAGGGGACGAGCAAGCCTACAGTCAAGCATGGTGGTGGGAGTGCCATGGTCTGGGACTGCATGGGTGCTGGCGGCACTGGGGAGCTACAGTTCATTGAGGGAACCATGAATGCCAAAGTGTACTGTGACATACTGAAGCAGAGCATGATCCCCTCCCTTCAGAGACTGGGCCACAGGGAAGTATTCCAATGACCACAAACACACCTCCAAGACGACCACTGGCTTGCTAAAGAAGCTGAGGGTAAAGGAGATGGACTGGCCAAGCATGTCTCCAGACCTAAACCCTATTGAGCATCTGTGGGGCATCCTCAAATGGAAGGTGGAGGAGCGCAAGGTCTCTAACATCCACCAACTCCATGATGTCGTCATGGAGGAGTGGAAGAGGACTCCAGTGGCAACCTATGAAGCTCTGGTGCACTCCATGCCCAAGAGGGTTCAGGCAGTGCTGACTGTATATATAGATATATAAAATGCACTGGCACTAACTAACCTGCCTGCCTAATCTAGCTCAATCTGTATATCTCCGTCCACTATAACACACTATACGGGCGCTGTGTAAGCAGCCTTATATAGTGCGGGGCGTGGACTTAGTCCCCCTTAGCCATGATTGGCCAAAGGCACCTTGCCTTTGGCCGATTCTGGCTCTCACTGAGGAGCGTACAGTGATTGGCCAAAGAATGAATGTCAGGTGTATACTTTGGCCAATCATCATACAGCAATGCACTGCGGTCCTGCAGTACATTATGGGGGGCTCGAATTTGCCGCAAATGCCCCATAAAATTCGCTGTTTGGTGAATGCGCGAATGCCCAATTTTCGAGTCGAACTTACGTTGAGTCGAACTTACGTTCAACTCAAACTTGAAACTCATCCCTATTTCTGATCCAGAAAAAAAATGCACTGGACTGCATGTGGTGTGAACCGGCCCCTAAATCTGCTAGTCCATCCAACACTACCATACCCCCAGATTAACAACGCTGCTGTCTGCTGTGCCCCTGTGCCCCATGTCTGATTGGATACAGGGAGCTCTGACTCAGCTTGGGTGACAACCTGTAAAAAGCTGCTGTCTGAGGGGCACTCAAAGGGGGGAGGGACTAGGAGCAGCAAAGAGGGACCCGAAAAGAGGAGGATCTGGGCTGCTCTGTGCAAAACCACTACACAGAAGAGGAAAGTATAACATGTTTGTTATTTAAAAAAAAAGTGAGCCCTTACAATCGCTTTAACCTTAAAGTGATTGTAAAGTCTCATTTTTTTTCCAATAAAAATAAAAAAAAGTTATACTTACCTGCTCTGTTGCAGTGTATTTGCACAGAGCAGCCTGAATCCTTCACTTCTCGGGTCCCTCTTCTGTGATCCTGGTCCCTCCCTCCTGTTCAGTGCCCCCACAGCGAGCAGCTTTCTATGGGGGGGCACCTGAGCCGAGTCACAGCTCCGTGTGTCCATTCAGACATGGAGCCCTTACCCTGCCCTGCCCACTTTCTCCCCCGATTCGCTAGCTGACTTTTATTAACAGCACTGCCGTTGTGTCTAACCAATCAGAAGGGAGAATCTCAGATGGCTGAGACACTCATTGACATCGCTGGACAGAGAGGGACCTCAGGTAAGTATTTGGTGGGGGGGGGGTGAGGGGGGCTGCTGCACACAGAAGGCTTTTTATCTTACTGCATCAAATGCATTAAGATACAAAAAAACTTTCTTCCTTTACAACCCCTTTAAGCTGTGCAGGGGATTATTTACTGTTAGAATGGTAAGGATGTGAGAAGTGTTAACAGGTTTAAAAAACTTTTAAATAGGAATCTTAGTGAACAAAATACAATAATAAATGCATTTACACACCCCACACAGGTTGAACTAGACAGACTATGGGATATAACTATGTAACTTCCGTTCTCAAACCTAGTCACCCCCTAAGGACCAGAGAAATGTTTACAATTCTGCAATGGACCTGTTTATTCTGCAATAACTTTCTTTTGTGTTTTTAAGAACAAACAAGGCTTTGTTTTAGTAGTATTGCAACAATTTTTTTTTTCCTGGACTATAAAACATAAGAAAACTAAACAAAACACACGTTTTCTTGACCAGTGTTAAATAATAATAAAAAAAAATATTATATATATATATATATATACATATATATATATATATATATATATATATATATATCTACACACAGTGAGGACGGAAAGTATTCAGACCCCCTTAAATTTTTCACTCTTTGTTATATTACTCTTTGTTCAGTATTTAGTAGAAGCACCCTTTTGATCTAATACAGCCATGAGTCTTTTTGGGAAAGATGTAACAAGTTTTTCACACCTGGATTTGGTGATCCTCTGCCATTCCTCCTTGCAGATCCTCTCCAGTTCTGTCAGGTTGGATGGTAAACGTTGGTGGACAGCCATTTTTAGGTCTCTCTAGAGGTGCTCAATTGGGTTTAAGTCAGGGCTCTGGCTGGGCCATTCAAGAACAGTCACAGAGTTGTTGTGAAGCCACTCCTTCGTTATTTTAGCTGTGTGCTTAAGGTCATTGTCTTGTTGGAAGGTAAACCTTCGGCCCAGTCTGAGGTCCTGAGCACTCTGGAGAAGGTTTTCGTCCAGCATATACCTGTACTTGGCTGCATTCATCTTTCCCTCGATTTCAACCAGTCGTCCTGTCCCTGCAGATGAAAAACACCCCCACAGCATGATGCTGCCACCACCATGCTACACTGTTGAGACTGTATTGGACAGGTGATGAGCAGTGCCTGGTTTTCTCCACACATACCCCTTAGAATTAAGGCCAAAAAGTTCTATCTTGGTCTCATCAGACCAAAAAATCTTATTTCTCACCATCTTGGAGTCCTTCAGGTGTTTTTGAGCAAACTCCATGTGAGCTTTCATGTGTCTTGCACTGAGGAGAGGCTTCCGTCGGGCCCCTCTGCCATACAGCCCCGACTGGTGGAGGGCTGCAGTAATGGTTGACTTTCTACAACTTTCTCCCATCTCCCAAATGCATCTCTGGAGCTTAGCCACAGTGATCTTTGGGTTCTTCTTTACCTCTCTCACCAAGGCTCTTCTCCCCCGATAGCTCAGTTTGGCCGGACGGCCAGCTCTAGGAAGGGTTCTGGTCGTCCCAAACGTCTTCCATTTAAGGATTATGGAAGCCACTGTGCTCTTAGGAACCTTAAGTGCAGCAGACATTTTTTTATAACCTTGGCCAGATCTGTGCCTTGCCATAATTCTGTCTCTGAGCTTTTCAGGCAGTTCCTTTGACCTCATGATTCTCATTTGCTCTGACATGCACTGTGAGCTGTAAGGTATAATATAGACAGGTGTGTGACTTTCAAAGTCCAATCAGTATAATCAAACAGCTGGACTCAAATTAACGTGTAGAACCATCTCAAGGATGATCAGAAGAAATGGACAGCACCTGAGTTAAATATATGAGCAAAGGGTCTAAATACTTAGGACCATGTGATATTTCAGTTTTTCTTTTTTAATAAATCTGCAAAAATGTCAACAATTCTGTGTTTTTCTGTTAATATGGGGTGCTGTGTGTACATTAATGAGGAAAAAAGTGAACGTAAATGATTTTAGCAAATGGCTGCAATATAACAAAGAGTGAAAAATGTAAGGGGGTCTGAATACTTTCTGTCCCCACTGTATATATAAACATATATATATATATATATATATATATATATATACAGTATCTCACAAAAGTGAGCACTCCCCTCACATTTTTGTAAATATTTTATTATATCTTTTCATGTGACAACACTGAAGAAATGACACTTTGCTACAATGTAAAGTAGTGAGTGTACAGCTTGTATAACAGTGTAAATTTGCTGTCCCCTCAAAATAACTCAACACACAGCCATTAATGTCTATATTTTATTCTGTAATTTGTCCTGTATAAAATTACATAAATTTATGATACAAAAAAAAGTTATTTACAAATGAATTTTGTTTTGTCTTCAATACTGCACTTTTTAAATGTGAAATGTGTAAATATTTGTGAAATGTTTAAAAAATATTTAAAAATATTAATGAACAAAAAAAACTAAATAAATAAAGTTTAAAAATTAATACTTAAAAAAAAAAAAATAACAGCAGGATAATAATCACTAAATGGAGAAGGGGAATAAAGAATTAATTAGGACTGATTAGAATAAACTAATGGTTAATATAAAGTTAAACATTTTATTAAAAAAAACACAACGTATTTTTACTTGTCAGGTTGCTTTAAATGACTAATTATCTGCATATTGAAGTTCATCTCATTGATCCACAGATTAGTAAACAGAATAGATACAAAAGTAAGGCCCCTTTCACGCGACAAGCCCGCTCGGATCCGCCTGTCTGTTTTTCAGGTGGATCGGAGCGGGCCACTCATTGACTCCTATAGGCAGGCGGATCTCAGTGGAGATTTGTCCACTGACACCCGCCTGCCATCCGTTCTGCTAAAATCAGATGTATGGCAATGCGTTCAGCCAGCCACCTGGTGGATCGGATGAAATCTGATAAAAATGGACATGCTGTCCGTTTCCTTCCGATCTCCCCATAGGAATCAGCGGGGGTCTGACAGGCCCCTCCCTGCTCAGTGAGCAGCAGAGATGGACCTGTCATCCGCCGGCTCAGCAGAGATCAATGGAGTGATCTCCCGCTGAGCTGGCGGACTCCGCTAAACAGATCTGCCCTGTGTGGAAGGGGCCTTGCTGTGCTACTTTGGTGCCATTCTATTTTCCCTGAACAGTGTTGTTGATAAACACAGAGTCAAACTGCTAAGTAGCTGCAAGAGCTGCTTTGTTTACACATCAACTCCGGCTGTAATTAATCAGAGCTGAGAATTTCTGTGTAGCGGGAAGGGGGTCCCAGCAGCAGTGCAGAAGAATTGGACATGCTATACATACACTCATACACTGCCAGTGCTCAAAGGGAATGCAACCTGCCCACCAACCGCCTCATTTGTGACATGCCCACCAGGCGGAACTTAACGTTGGCAATGCTGCAGCGGCTGCACATACAGCAAAGGGCCATCAATGAGTACCTGTGCGAGTATGGCACCAGGACAGGGTCAGGGGAGCTTGGCTTCTTTTCGCCATGCCAGTGGCTACTGATCGAGGATGCATGCACTGTCCTGCCACCATTTGAGGAGGCCACAAGGATGGTGAGCAGCGACAATGCATGCATCAGTGACACATTCCCTCTAGTCTTCCTGTTGGAACACACGCTTCGTGGAATAATGGACATGGCACTTGAGTCAGAACAGCAGGAGGAAGAGGAGGACTTCCTTACCTCTCAAGGCCCCCTTTATCCAGATAGCATTCTTGCAGGCCCGCCAAACACACAGGAAGAAGAGGAGGAGGAGGAGGATTGTGTCAGCATGGATGTAGAGGATAACACTCAGCAGCAGTCTTCAAGGGATGGTTTTCAGTCCCCAGAAACCCAAGGTAAGTACGTAGCTGGGAGGAGGTAGTTACGGATTATGTGATCCTTAGTGACCCAGAGGACTTAGAATTAAATCCCTCTGCAAACTTACACTGCATGGCCTCCCTGATTCTGCAAAGTCTACGAAAGGACCCTAGGATTCGTGGTATCAATGGGAGTGCCCAACAATCTTCCTCCTTAATCCTCAATCTTGATGATGCTAGCTTCCAACAATATTGTTAGTTTAGGGCACCACCACCACCACCACCCAAGGCCCAATTTTTCTGCCCCTGTTTGGCATGTAATTACAATTTTTGATATAATATTTCACAGCAGGGCCAGTTCATGTGCCAACAAGAGTATCTGTGAGGGATTACAGTGTTGTGGCACCACCACTACCACCACTAAAGGCCCAATTTTTCTGCCCCTATTTAACAGGGGCATGTTCTTACAATTTTTGATATATTTCACAGCAGGGCCCGTTTCTGCGCCCAACAAGAGTATCTGTGAGTGGTTACAGTGTTGTGGCACCACCACCACCACCAAAGGCCCAATTTTTCTGCCCCAGTTTAACAGGGGCATGTTATTACAATTTTTTATATACTTTTTCACAGCAGGGCCCGTTCCTGCGCTCAACAAGAGTATCTGTGAGGGGTTACAGTGTTGTGGCACCACCACCACCCAAGGACCAATTTTTCTGCCCTTGTTTAACAGGGGCATGTAATTACAATTTTTTATATAATATTTCAACACAGGGCCCGTTCCTGCGCCCAACAAGAGTAACTGTGAGGCCTTACAGTGTTGTGGCACCACCACCCAAGGCCCAATTTTTCTGCAACTGTTTAACAGGGGAATGTAATTACAATTTTTGATATAATATTTCACAGCAGGGCCCATTCCTGCTCCCAACAAAAGTATCTTTGAGGGCTTACAGTGTTGTGGCACCACCACCACCGCCCAAGGCCCATTTTTTTCTGCCCCTGTTTAACAGGGGCATGTAATTACAATTCTTGATATAATTTTTCACAGTAGGGCCCGTTCCTGTGCCCAACAAGAGTAACTGTGAGGGCTTACGGTGTTCTGGTACCACCAATACCTAAGGCCCAATTTTCTGCAGAGTATATAGGGCAGGCCGTATAGTATATATACTGCTGTTCAGAGTATATAGTGCCTGGAGCCCCCCACACCATTTAAAAAAAAAAATTGGGTGCGGGGTTCCCCTTAATATCAATACCAGACCTGAAGGGCCTGGTATGGGGATGACATCAGCCCATTATTTTTGTATTTCTGGTATTTTTATCTATATTGCCAGGATCTGACAATACATTACAGCCGCAAGCAGCTTTAAATGACATTTTTTCCTTTAGAAATGTAATTTTGCTGTGGCACTGTTAAAAACATGGGAAAGCTACTTTATGGGCATACTAAGGACAGCCCCCAGGCACGATATTTAAAGGAATATTTAATTTTTATTGTTTCACTTTAAGCATTATTAAAGTCACTGCTCCTGAAAAAATGGGTGTTTTTAAAACTTTTTTTTTGCATTGATACATGGGGCAGGACCCGGAGTCCCCAAACACTTTTTATGGCAATAACTTGCATACAAACCTTTAAAATTAGCACTTTTGATTTTTCATGTTCGTGTCCCATAAACTTTAATGGTGTTTACGTGTTCGAACAAATTTTTTTGCCTGTTCGCATGTTCTGCTGCAAACCAAACCAGGGGTGTTCGGCTTATCCCCATTTGTAACACGATCTGCATTTTCTAAAGAATGTAGAAAGGGAAAGATGTAAAACTTATGTAGGGAGATTTGTTTCATCTCTGTATATCATCTGAGGCTGTTCACTTCACTGGGTATAGGAAAGGGTTTAGATCCACTTTAAGAAAAAAAATGTTTTTCTTTGTCATTTTAAATTACACCATATGAAGATCAAAGCATACCCCATTGATCTGCAAATGAATAAAATAAAATAGTTACAAAAGTAACACTGTTATTTTTATATCTCTCTACCTCATGTTTGAACAGTGTTTCTAAACACTGTGTCAGCTAGCCCATTTTTTGACAGCAGCAGTTATGTTATTACAGCTGGTGCCTCTACAAATCAACTCCTAACTGTCATTTTGATAGATGGAGTTGCAGAAGATGTACTACATACGCACTGTGTACTTTGATGATTTTATGTCTATGTAACACATACAGTGTCAAAACATTGTAATAAAGAAAAAGGTACTAGTATTATCTGGCAGTAATAGATTTAATGAGTAATCCATGCTACACATATTGCATTATTATTTTCTTTCTTGGGTTTGGCTTAATTGAGGTATTGCTGAATTTTTTGCAAGTCACTTAATCTAGTTGCAACCATGCATCAAAATTTCTATCTGACAAGATGTGTAATGTTTCAAGGGTTTGCTTTAAAGACCTCAACATTTTTATGCAAATGCTTGCTGTAGAACAAAATATGCTTCAACTGAACTTTTCAGAATGAAAAGGAAATATGAAAAGTTAATTGAGGTCATATTATTTCCATCTTATTCATGAATAAGGCAGAATATAGCTTAAAAGGGGAAAAACAAAATCTATTGAACAAAAATATTAAATGAATGAATGTACCAAGGGCATACCACAATTTTTAAAATAATAGTTGAAAACATTTTTTCTTTTACTTGAAATTCTAGTTGTATTATATATTTCCATATTATAGTTTTGAGATGTAGTTACATCACCGAATGTATGCATTAACAGTATGTATTTTCTGATCTCATTAATGAAAAATAACATAAAATAATCCAGCCAATGCACTATGGAATTTACCCAACTGATGCAACAGTAAATATGAAATATTCAGATGTCTGTGTTTAAAAAAAAGAAACCAAAAATGGCAAATTTGTTTGAATCAGTATTTGAGCACTTTTTTGATCTTTCTTCTCAACTGGTACAAGATATGTCTAGTAGGGATGGGCTCGATGTTGGAGGCGAATGTCAGTTAGACTCGAACATCAACTGTTCGTTTGTAGGGCCGCTCATGGCAAGTTCGCCTGCCGCTGATAGCTCCATAATGCACTGTGAGATCATAGTGAATTGACCTGCATGCTTAGGGCCAATCACAGCGCAATGTGCTGAGAGAGCCACGATTGGCCAAAGGCAGGGTGCCTTTGGCCAAACATGGGTCAGGGGCTAAGTCCACGCCCCACACTATATAAGGCTGCTACTCACACTGTATCCCTGTATAGTGAATGAATGGAGATTAGGCAGGTAGTGTAGTGTGCAGTCAGTCAGTGTAGTATATACAGTATATTATAGTTCAGAGTATATAGTGCAGTTAGTGTAGTATATATAGTACAGTTCAGAGTAATTAGTGCAGTTAGTGTAGTATATATAATACAGTTCAGATTATGTAGTGCAGTCCGTGTAGTATATATTATACAGTTCAGCGTATATAGTGCAGTCAGTGTAGTATATATAATACAGTGGAGAGTATATAGTGTCATCAGTGTAGTATATATTATACATTGCAGAGGATACAGTGCAGTCAGTGTAGTATATAAAATACAGTGGAGAATATATAGTGCAGTCAGGGTATATAGTGCAGTGCAGAGTATATAATACAGTGTATTGAAGTGATTAAGGGGAACCCTATGACAGAATTAGGAAAGAAAAACAGCATGGAGTCCCCCCAAAATCTATACCAGGCCCTCTGGGTCTGGCGTAGATTTTTAAGGGGAACGCCACACCAATTCTTTTTTAAAAAAAAAACAACCTGCCCCCCCCCCCCATCCATTCCAGGCCCTTTGGGTCTGGCATAGATTTTAAGGGGAACTCCACGCCAAAATGTAAAAAAAAATGGTGTGGGGATCCCCCCAAAATCCATACCAGACCCTCATCCGAGCATGCAGCGTGGCAAGCCAGGAAAGAGAGGGGATGAGCGAGCGCCCCTCTCCCTCCTGAACCATACCAGGCCGCTTGCCCTCAACATGGGGAGGGTGCTTTGCCCGGTCATGCAATGCTTTACCCAAACAAAATTTGGGTCCTTTTTTTCCCACAAATAGAGCTTTCTTTTGATGGTATTTGATTGCCTCTGCGATTTTTATTTTTTGCGATATAAACAGAAAAAGACCGAAAATTTTGAAAAAAAATTACATTTTCTACTTGTTGTTATAAAAAAAATCCAATAAACTAAATTTAATCATACATTTAAGCCAAAATGCATTCAGCCACGTCTTTGGTGAAAACAAATGTCAATAAGCGTATATTTATTGGTTTGCACAAAAGTTATAGCGTCTACAAACTAGGGTACATTTTCTGGAATTTACACAGCTTTTAGTTTCTGACTGCCTATCTCATTTCTTGAGGTGCTAAAATGGCAGGGCAGTACAAACCCCCCCAGATGACCCAATTTTGGAAAGTAGACACCCCAAGGAAATTGCTGAGAGGCATGTTGAGCCCATTGAATATTTTATTTGTTGTCACAAGTGATTGAAAAATGACAAAAAAAACCCCACAGTTGTCACTAAATGATATATTGTTCACACGTGCCATAATTATTTGTGGAATTACACCCCAAAATACATTCTACTGCTTCTCCTGAGTATGGGGATACCTCATGTGTGAGACTTTTTGGGAGACTAGCCGCGTACAGGACCCCGAAAACCAATCACCGCCTTCAGGCTTTCTAAGGGCGTACATTTTTTATTTTACTCCTTACTGCCTATTATAGTTTCGGAGGCCATGAAATGCTCAGATAGCACAAAACCCCACAAATTTTGGAAAGTAGACACCCCAAGCTATTTGCTGAGAGGCATGTTGAGTATTTTGCAGATCTTGCTTTTTGTCACAAAGTTTTGAAAATTGAAAAAAGAAAAAAAAAAAGTCTATTCTTTCTTCATTTTCAAAAATAAATGACAGCTGAAAAATGCTCACCATGCCTCTTAGCAAAAATCTTGGGGTGTCTACTTTTCAAAATGGGGTCACTTGGGGGGGGTGGGTTGTGCTATCTGGACATTTCAGGGCCTCCTCGTGTGATAAGTAGTGAGGAGTAAAGTCACAATTTTACGCCTTTAGAAAGCCTGAAGGTTTTAACGCAATCTGTGCCTAAGAAATATATGCCGAAGCATGGGGGCAATCCTCCCTAATGTTAGGGGCAAATCGCCCCTCCATCCCTGACCCCATGCTTCGGCATACATGCTCTTTTTTTTTAACTGTTATGCCCTGTACACACGGTCGGATTCTCCGACTGAAAATGTGCGATCGGAGCTTGTTGTCGGAAATTCCGACCCTGTGTGGGCTCCATCGGACTTTTTCCATCAGAATTTCCGACACACAAAGTTTGAGAGCGGGCTATAAAATTTTCCGACAACAAAATCCAATCATGTCAATTCCGGCCGTGTGTGGACAATTCCAATGCACAAAGTGCCACGCATGCTCAGAATAAATTCAGAGACAGAACTGCTTGGTCGGGTAAAATTAGCGTTCGGAATGGATATAGCACTTTCGTCACGCTGCAATGTTTTAAATAGTTTAATGCAGCGCACTCTCTTCTTCTTTATAATTATTATTATTATTATACAGGATTTATATAGCGCCAACAGTTTACGCAGCGCTTTACAACATTAGGGAGGACAGTACAAGTACAATTCAATACAGGAGGAATCAGAGGGCCCTACTCGTTAGAGCTTACATAGAAGAATGAAGTAGTTTTGCTGCTCATATTCTCCCAGACTTCTTTATTATTTATCATGATTTCATCAATATATTTTTATTTGTCACATCTACCGAAAAAAATTTTTTTTTGATGTTTTTAGATTAAATAATTATTTTTGGATTTTTTGAACGCCTGATCTTGTGTTTTTTTTTTTTTAACTCCAGAATATTTTTGGGTGTGTTTTGTGTGTCAGTTTACCACAACACCATTATTATCTTGTATTATTTAATCTCAAGGAGGTTGCTTGGTGTTGGTGTCTCTTGTTAATTTCACATTGTATTTTTGAAATGTACCTGCCTCCTCACAAAAAAACTGTCCTTTTTGAAGGAAAACACACATAGGCGAGTATAATAAATCAAACCAAAAATGTATTAACCAAAGAAAGAGGGATGCAACACTGGAGAAACAGCAGTAATTGGTGAAGCCTTTGGCCCCCAGGGCACACATCAATTATTTTCAGGCAAAATTGGTGGCCTAAGGAGTCCATATATAAGGGAGTACAATCTGGTCCAGAAGTCCAAGAGATCGTGAACAGCAGCAGATGACATACATGTCCCCAGGCTGTGGTCATACAAGAGCCTGCATCTTTTGTCAGACCAGACTGAACCCAGGCCATCACTCTCTTGTCTTCCTTCCACGTTTCCTTCTACGCTGTGTCTGTGGTGGTGGAGTTGTGGCAGGAGGAAGAGGAGGAGGAGGAGGATGGTCCAACTCACTCAGGTGGGTATTGGGTGTGATTTCGCCCCTCAACCCCTTGTTTAAGATTTGATAAATCAGTTCCATACACATGAGGCGTTGGCCCTCCTTCATGCCCTGCAATTTTGAGTGCTGAATCCTCCATGTTACTCCCCTTCCTGGGTCTTTTGTTTGGAAGGCGGAGGGGAGGGACCTGCGATTCTGTCGGGCTCCTACTGGGCCTGGCCTTCTCCTGACTGCCACTTAGCTCCACCTCCTCCTGGCTGCCACTAACCCCCGTCTCCTCCTGGCTGCCACATTCCACAGCCTCCTCCTATGTGCCACATTCCACAGCCTCCTCCTGGCTGAGGTCTTCCTGTGTATGAAAAAGGGACATCGTTTTAGTTTTTTCTTCATCAATCACACACAATTTCCACTTCATGACTGTTGCAAATTGAATGTTAACAAATATAACAGACTATCATTCTGAGCCCAGCATTTTTCATTCTTGTCCCAATTATTTTTGCCCACTACTGTCTATTGATATGTAAAACCTATATTAAATCAGCAATTAGTGATCAATAACATCTAGTAAACATCATTTATTTATTGACCAGAAATCTGTAGAAGAATGCTATACCTGACTCCAGCTGGGCTCCTCCACTTCTTCCTGGCTGGAAGTCCCAGGTTGGACATCGGAAGCCTCAGCTGGGGTGGAAGATAGGGTGGAAGGAAGAGTGGAAGGAAGGGTGGAGAGGGATTCCCTGACTTCAGTCTGGTCTGACAGAAATCGCAGTCTCTCATAGTACCACAGCCTGGGGACATAAACGTCATCTGCTGCAGCTCCTGATCTCTGGGAATCCTGGACCTTCTTGCGCTCCCTAAGATAAGTGCTCCTCAGGCCACCAATTTTGGCTTTTAAATAGGGGATGGTTGCCGTGGGGACCACTGGCTTCACCAACTCCAGTTTCACCAGTGCTGTCTGCCTCTTTTGTTTATGGTTATAATGCGGGTGTTTGATCTGCCACAAACAGGGCAGCTCCCTGTACTTGTCTATGAACAGGGGGAGGAAGTTGTGGTCATTGAAGCCATCCATTGTATCTGCAATACACAAGACAAACCCTAATGTCAGGCTAAAGTCTCCTAATCTTGTCCCAATATAGGCCTCAATCTAGAAGCAGTATAGGGCCAAGTTTAAATGTTACCTTCGTTATCACGATCGGCGCCTCCGATACTCCTTCCTCCGCTCACAGATCGTATGTACTACGCACGCGTGTTACGCTTTATATACACTGCGCATGCGTAAAACCCCGCCCCTGATGTTCTTTCTAGTCTATTCCCCGCCCCTTCTCATTCGGTGCAGTGGGGGAAGAGCACATGGCGAAGACACAACAGGTGCGTGCTAATTACAGCAACGAGGAGGAGGAGGAGGAAAGCCCAAAGCCAGAAATGTCCAGATCCCGGAGGAGACGATTTAAGGCCTCAAATATGTCCTTTGTAGAGATGGTGGAGATGGTCGACATATTGAAGAGGGCCGACTATGACGGGAAGTATGGACCTTACCCCAACCCCAATATCAGAAAGGCCAAGATCATGGCAAAAGTTAAGAGTCTGCAGAGAAATTTTGGGGTACGGCGATCCAAGGATCAACTCAGTAGCAGTGGTCGGACCTCAAATTAAGGGAGCACGATCAGTATAGAAGGATCAGGAGAGTGCTGCAAAAAAGTAAGTAGTTGTCCTGTGTTCCTATTCGTTATTTTGATTACGTTCGTGCTGCTCCATGTGCTTTTCTTTACTGTTGTACAGTTTAAAATGGCAACTTTCATGGGCACATTATTCGTTCGTAGGAAACATTGTTCGTTCGGCCAATAAAACACCATTTTTTGCCCAGATACATTTCAAGACATTTTTTCTGGCCTAATTCTCTAAAAATAATTTTGTTTGATGGGTTAGTAACTAGAATGAACTGCAAACTAGATTCTGTGTAAGGAGAGGACACTCAGCAGCTGTTTACACATCTGGACACTGGAGCACTAATGTGGGACACAAGAACACCCTTTTTATTAAGGGGCCCACACGGGTGCTCCAGTGTATACTATAGGGGTGACTCCATCTGTGAAGCTTGTACAAAACAGGTAAGTATTCAAGCTTGACAAAGGAAAACAATATTTCTTCATCTTGAAACTCTGCCAAAACAGACAATTGTACCCCACTTCCAAGCAATGTTTCATATTCCTATTTCTGCCATCAAATATCTGTGTGCTAAGTATACCTTTTTTTTTTTTTACATATGGGAGAAAAGATTCGGAGGACACCACTCATCAGAGGAGACAACAGACCCCCCACCTCATGAAGAATTGAAAATCCCACAAAGCCAACCAGAGGAGGAGGAGGGAGACGTGATGGAAATTGTCACCACAACAGTTGAGTGTCTGCGACCACAGGCTCAGGTAAGAGATGGATGCCGGCATATTTTTAATACATGGTGTGTTTTTGTTTCTATATTTTAGGTGATCGTGATGTTGTGGATGAAGGTCATTTCACCAGTGAAAGTGCCCAGATCCTGATCGGGGAGATCATGGGGTGTAATAGGGACTTGGAAAACATCAAGCAAAACATCAATAATGTTCAAAACAAAATAAAGAACATCACTGATGTTTTAGGGAGAGTTTAAAACCCCTCAAAATCCCTAATTTTGTTTTTTTTTTTTCCTGAATTTTTTTTTCACATTTTTTATTATATTCTCGAAAAGCCAAATTTTTAAGATGCACACAGTGTGTCAACATGTGCTATCTGCCATCACGGGAGATCAATGTATGCGTTTCGGGGGTGCAACGTCCCTTGAACCCCCATGATGGCAGTTAGCACATGTTGACATTCGGCAATTTGTGTGCATCTTCAAAATTTGGCTTTTCCAGGAGTGACTTCACCCCATCTGAACGCAATATCAAACACAGTTTATAAATACTCATGTCTGATATTGCCTTCAATTTCTACAAAAGTTGAACTTTGTAAGTTCCAGATTTGTGTATTTCTTGTTGGTTTTTAAACATGCCTGTTTTACCTTAAAAGGACATTTCTACTTTTATTATTAATATCACCTAAAAATATTTTATACAACAAACATGTTGGTTTGTTTTAAAAACCTTTTATAAATGCACATGTGATTGTGCTTGTATTAAAACTCTTGATAATCAACAATGTGTGGCTTCTTCTTTCATTGCTCCTAAACTTTTTTTGTGTTAAAATTTGTGTTTTCTGAGACAATGAGGGTTATTTCCTAAGGGCTAATCCACTTTGCACTACAAGTGCAGTTTCAGTGCAGTCTCAAGTGCAATTGGAGTGTAAAGTGTCTTTGCCTTTAGTAAATAACACCCAACAGTGCTATCGCATTTTACTGGATCACGCCATTTTCAGGACTCCCCAAATTTCAGTCACGGTCAGCTAAAAGAAACACAAGCAGTAAGTGTAAGCAAATAATTTTTCTGTTAATTTTTTTTTTTTATTTAAAAAATGTCTCAGACATTTTCTGGCATATTGATGGCTCCCCTACCCGCAAAGTATTCCATGTATCTTAGACGGACCTCGCAGGCACTCAGGGGTGGCAAGCCAGGATGGCCAGCTTCAAGCGCCGTCGGGGTTGGTTCATTGAGATTAATTCCAGCTTCAGGCCCAACTGAGGCAGCATAGTTCATAGAACTGCTCCTTAAAAAGTTGTGGAGAACACAGCAAGCCAGAATGATGTGATTAAGTTTATACTCCACCATGTGTATGGGTGTAAGAAATAGGCGGAACCGGCTGGCCATTATTCCAAACGTGTTCTCCACCACTCTTCTGCCTCTGGCCAGCCGGTAATTAAAAACCATCTGGTCCAGGGTGAGGGTCCTCATAGGGAATGGCTGCATAAGATGGTCCCCCAGTGCAAACGCTTCATCCACTTCATCTTCTGGAGGTGGCAAGTCCAAGCTGCCATTCTGGAGACGCCTGTAGAACTCCGTCTGGGCGATGACTCCACTATCTGACATCCGGCCATTCTTCCCCACGTCCACATGCAGGAACTCATAAGTAGCCGACACCACTGCCAACATCACAATACTATTGAACCCCTTGTAGTTGTAATAGTATGACCCCGAGTTGGGTGGTGGGATGATGTGGACGTGTTTCCCATCAATTGCCCCTCCGCAGTTAGGAAACTCCCACCGCTGGGCAAAGTGGGAGGCCACAGTCTGCCATTCCTGTGGGTTGTAAGGAAACTGTGGATTCAAACAAGAAAAAAATATTAATCATTTTGCACATAAACATGAAAAGCAGATTAGACACAAACATTCTTGGCCAACATCAGTATAACATTTATTTTAGGGAGTATTTAAAGACAAAGGTCTAAGGTCCACCTATCAGATTCCTCCCCCCTCTCATGGGCCATTTTATACATTTTATGGGGGGGGGTGTTTTGGATAGGTAACCCTCTCCACTTCATTGAGAGATGAATGCCTAAATAATGTGTATTACTTTGGCCAGCCCCTCCTTACTTACACTATTGGCAGCCCACTGGACAGGTAAGAAGTGTCATAATACAAAGAGATAAATACACACTGTACATATTTTAGCACATTTTTACATTCTGCAACTACCTATCAAGATAATAATAGGATACAAAAACTTTAAACATCACCATTTGAAAGTATTCAGGCAGGCCCTTGCACTACATGCTTTGGGGAATTCATCCATAAATATGACCACAAAAGAGGTGGGTACAGTGTGTATGGGTTTGGTAAAGTCAGCAGATAGAGGATTGAGGATAGATAGAGGATTGGTATCAGCTGAGTTAGCAGTTGGGGGGAGGGAGGGTTCCAAATGATTTTGGGACCCCCAAAAAAAGCCTCTGGCACTCTGCCTGAATTTCAAACACACATAGCAATTTTCAACATTTTAGGGTGTGTTTAGGGTAAAGCACTACTATGGAGCTGACAAAATACATTGTTAATTGAGTAGATGAGGTGGATATAGGGCCAGGAGAGCATGCTGGGGAGGTAAGTGAAGGCAAATATGTATGAAGGACAAAAAAAAAAAAAACTAAAATTCACAGCATATTACAATCATGGTAATTAGGGAATGAGGAAAGAAATACAATATATTAACAAACATTAAATACAATAAAATGTGATGTTAAAGGATAAAAATCTTACCTTAATATAGTCCTTCTGCAGGACCTGGATGATGGCAGAACAGGTCTCTGGGATAATGATCCCCAGAGCCTGGGGGGGGGGGGTGCCTGTCGAGAACTTGAGGTCCTGCAGGCTTCTCCCCATTGCCAAGTACCGCAGGGTGGCGATTAACTTCTTTGCTTGCCTCATGCGGGTATCCTGCCTGCTGATATAGGAGGTCAGCAAAGCCAATAAACGGTGAAATACGGGGTATCCTGAAATCCTGAAATCATCAGGATTATTCTCACGGATCTCAAGGAGCAAAGGCATGTGACATAACTGGTCATGTTGGAGCAAACAATTCTTCATGAACTCCTCCTCGCCCTGTTCATGGACTGGGCTTGTGTCAAAGTAAGAACCCCAACACCCAGCCCCCGCACAGCACGAACTCTACGATGAGTACGTACACGCAACATGGCTACAAAACGGTCGGCTGCTTAGAACGAAGTAACAGAACGCACTGAAGAACAGCAAGGCCTGTGAAGAGCGACCTGAAAATCAGTAACGAACGAACAAGAACACAATGACAAGTCAATGTGAACTCGCTGCATGCACTGAAGAACAGATACAAACCCACAAGCACAAACTGAACAGCAGAAATACGATCTGAAAACCACGAGTCTGAAAAAGCGCGAATCGTCTCTCACCAAACTTTTACTAACAAGAGATTAGCAGAAGGAGCCCAAAGGGTGCCGTGCTTAGTACTGAACTGCCCTTTTATAGTCTCGTCGTACGTGGTGTACGTGATCGCGTTCTTGGCGTTCTGAAATTCCGACAACTTTGTGCGACCGTGTGTATGCAAAACAAGTTTGAGCCAACATCCGTCGGAAAAAATCCATGAATTTTGTTGTCGAAATGTACGATCAATGTCCGACCGGGGCATAAAGGTGAAATCACCTTCTACAGCACTGGAGTCGCTGATTTACGTATCGCGGGAGCAAACGCTGTTGCTGTCAAGATGAATAAATCAGTGCTGCAGCTGAATGGCGTACCTGAAAACAAAAAAATGGTTAACAATAAAACACAGTAAACAGTAAAGTATAAAAGAATGACATACCTGAAAAGCAAACATGATAAAACATAGTGACAATAAAACATTGCAGTTAAGCATAGAAAACAGTAAAAAAGAGCAGAACAATAGAGAGAGAATAGAGAGAGAGAGAGAGAGAACAATAAAACGACAACTATTTCTGTTTTTTTAATTATATATATACATATATATATATATATATATATATATATATATATATATATATATATACACATACATATATATATATATATATATATATATATATATATATATATATATATATATACATACATATATATATATATATATATATATATATATATATATATATATACATATACATATACATCTATATATACATATATAGATATATATATCTATATCTATATATATAGATATAGATATATATATTTTTTTTTACTATTTATTTTTTATTACACTTTTATTTGTAACTGTAACGGTTGTAGTGGTTGTAACCAATTAATATAAGTATACAGACACTTTTTTGTACCAGCATCTGGCCTTACAGGCAACTAGGTACGGCGCCAACAACTGGTGACTGAGGTCCACTCCTTTCATGTTAAGTTTATATTCGTGGACACAGAGGGGTTTCTCCACAACACCAGTCACCATAGGAATTTGGACCGTCGTCGGGAGGACAGACGAAAACATTCTTATTATCCCTCCACTTCACAGCGAGTAAATTATTATACGTCAAGCAAGCTCTCTCCCCCAGCCTAAGACAGGAATCTACAAGCCACGATACGGTTTGAAAGACAAGCAGCCAGAAAACTTAATCAGGGACTCATCAACGCAGACAACTTGATCGGGAGTAAACAAGGCTGCAAACTGTTGGCTGAAGTGGTTTACAAGGGGCTGGATATTGTAGAGCGGATCATATCCAGGGTCACCCTGAGGACGATAGAGTTCATTATCATTGAAGTGCATGAACCGCAAGATCTGCTCGTATCGTGCCCTGGCTACGGAGGCAGAGAACAAGGGCATATGGTGAATTGGGTCAGTGGACCAATATGACCGCAACTCACTCTTTTTAGTTATGTCCATGAGGAGGGATAGGCCCAGAAAGGTCTTAAATTTGGAAACCCTATTAGTTTCCATTCTCTGGCAAGGATCAAATTGGGATTAGCGGTGATTAATTGACCAGCATACAAATTGGTTTGGTCCACAATAGATCTATAGAGAAAAATAGCTGAAAAACAGCAAATAAAAATCAAGTGACGTAAAATCAACTGTTTCCACCTGAATTCTGGGTTGGCCAGTGAATAGGGGAAGAACGGGTGCTGCAGAAGTGGTAGGCTCCCAATTCGGATTAGCAAATGCAGCAGGAAGGGCACTATGGGCTTGACGGACCCGTCTTTGTCTTCTTGGTGGCTGTGGGACACTAGTTGTGCTAGCCACCTCACCAGCTTGAACTGCACTTATGGGACTCGCCACGTCACCACGTGATACTGCAATGCTGGTTTGACTATGACAAGGATGTACTAGGTCGCTGATGCTTGCCAGTTCACCAGAAGGATGAGCGGCACTAATTCTGGCTCTCTGCTCCATACGAGAGCCCTGCGTTTCTTGCACCTCAACAACAGCAGAAGAATGGGGTCGGGTATGCCTGACCTTGGCAGGGACCACTACTCCGTCATCAGAGCTATCTGTCAGGGTGCCGCTGCTATCTACAGGATCGTATTCTGAGCCTGAATCTGACAGATGGGTGACTTCTTCTTCACCATCTGTCATGCTCAGAAACGTGTAGGCCTCTTCACTACTGTACCTTCGATTTGACATTTTGGTCTCTAAATTTACTGGTACAGTAGTGAGACTCACAGGAAAAAGAGCTTCTGACTGTCAGCGACTGCTTCAAACGCTACCAAAAAAACTGTTAGCGTTCGCAGGGATCAAGCCTGACTCTGCCAATGATGCAGTCATGTGTGTTGTGTTTTTGTAAGTGACAGTGATCGATTGATACTGCACTTGGTTGGTCTGGGCTGGGCAGAGGGGCTAAAGGCAGGTATCTGGGCTGATTCCACTAACACTGCATTTTTGGGAACCCTAAACTATTGAGGATGCTAATATAGTTCTGATCAGATCAAAGATATTGATCCATTCAGACACTATACTACTAAGGGATGTGTATGGTGCATGCGTGGGTGTTAGCACTACTGGCACTAATCTGACTCTGCCTGGGGCAACGCAGACCCTGACTGACGCTAAAACCTAACTGATATCTCCCGCCGAGTGATCAGGGGGTTAAACCTTTATTGGGTAATATACGGCGGATGCCCTGACACTATAAAAAACAAACTAACTAACCAGCGTCACCCGTAACACTAATGCGGCGATCACTGGTGACAGGGGGTGAAAGGGTTAATTAGGGGGCAATCAGGGGGTTAAAACCTTTATTAAGTAATATATGGGGTTACCTGATGCTATAAAAGCCCGACGAAGAAATGAATCAACTAACTGGCTAACTAGAGTCACCCGTGACACAAATACGGCAATCAGAAAAAAGATTGATTAGTGACACTGGCGACAGGGGGTGAAAGGTTTAACTGGGGGGTGATTAAGGGGTTAAACCTTTATTAGGGGGGTTTAGGGGGGTACCCTAGACCTACCTGGGCCTACTACTAACTGCCCTAACACTTATTACAGTCACAAATGACACCAATGCAGTGATCAGTGAAAAATCTGAAAACTGCAATTGGTGACACAGTAACAGGGAGTGAAGGGGTTAACTGGGGGGCGATTGAGGGGGGGGGTGACAAGTGTACCTATGTGTACTGGTGTTAGTGTAGTGTTGTGCAACTCATGTTTAGACATCCTCTCTCCTCTCACTGGAATCTAAAAGACTCCACGAGGAGAGATGACATCACTTCCCCTGTCTGTGTTTACTCTTACACAGGCAGCGGAAGGATTTCTTTCATCAGGACTGATCAGCAGGTCCAGGCCATAAATAATTGGCCCAGACCTGAGGACTGATCGGTTCTCTAACAAATCTGACTGCTGCATGCTCGGGGGGTGCGATCACGTCCCCCGCCCACAGGAAGGGACGTACAGGTGCACCTATTTGATCACCCGTGCCATTCTGCCGATGTATATCGGTGTGCAGTGGTTGGCAAGTGGTTAAAAAAGAAAAAAGTGTCCCGCAATGTCCATCCAGCTTCAGTCATGCCACCCGATGGACCCTAAAAATAGAAAAAATTAAAAAAGCTCAGCCTCTATGGGAGGCCTCTCGGCAACTGCTGTCTTTTGGCTTTGACAGCAGTTATATAGGCAAGGGTGAGGCCACCTGGTGGCGTAACCGAGTGACCTTCCCCCTTCTGATGTAATGTGACGCTGTCAAAGTGAAAAAACAGCAGTTGCCGGGAAGCCTCCCATGGAGGCGGAGTTTTTTTTTTTTTCTATTTTTCGGGTCAGTCAGGCAGCGTGGTTGATAATGTATTTACATCGTGGGACACTTTTTTTTTTTTTAATAAAGAAATAGTGAAAAAATTTTTCTTGTGGTTTTTAATTTTTGATGCTATTTTTGGTGAATGGGTAGGGGTACAATGTACCCCTACCCATTCACATAGGGGGCGGGATCTGGGGGCCCCCTTGTTAAAGGGGGCTTCCAGATTCCGATAAGACCCCCGCCTGCAGACCCCGACAACCGCCGGTCAGGGTTGTTGGGAAGAGGACATGGGGGCAAGGTGCTTTAGGGTGGGGGGTGGCAGAGCCCCCCCCACCACAAAGCACCCACCTCCCCATGTTGAGGGCATGTGGCCTGGTATGGTTCAGGAGGAGGGGGTGCTCGCTCGACCCTCCCATGCTGACCTCCAGGCTTCATGCTCAAATAAGGGTCTGGTATGGATTTTGGGACATACACCAATTTTTTTTTTCATTTTGGCGTCTCCCTTAAAATCCATACCAGACCCAAAGGGCCTAGTATGGACTGGGAGAGGGGACCCCACACCATTTTTTTTCAATGATTTTTCATCTATATTGCTGTGAGCCAGCAATACATTACAGCCGCGAGCAAGTTTAAATAGCATTTTTCCCTTTAGAAATGTCATTATTGCTGCGATATTGTTCTACACATCGCACAGATGTGCTATTTTACAAGCAGACTAAGGGGACCCTCCAGGGACGATATTTAAAGGAATATTTCATTTTTATTGTTTCACTTTAAGCATTATTAAAATCACTGCTCCTGAAAAAAATATTGTTTTAAAAACTTTTTTTTGCATTGATACATGTCCCCTAGGGCAGTACCCGGGTCCCCATACACTTTTTATGGCAATAACTTGCATAAAAGCCTTTAAAATGAGGACTTTTAATTGTTCATGTTTGTGTCCCATAGATTTTAATAGGGTTCGCATGTTCGCTAGAACTTTTTGCCTGTTCGAGGTGTTTTGGTGCGAACTGAACCAGAGGGTGCTCCGTCACCCATAATGTCTAGGTATGGTCAAATTTTCAATTACTCTCATTACTCTCATTAAAACATTTGTCTAGCTATGGCTAGCTTAACCACTTCATGCCCACGCTATAGCCTAAAAATGGCTACAGCGTGACACTCTTATTCTGGGAGAGCCTCCATGGATGTCCTCCCAGAACCACGATCCCTGCACGCTCATTGGGGGCGAACATCCTATGCACTCTGCAATTGCTGTGTCCTTCGGATTTCTTTAGTGTTGTCACATGAAAAGATATAATAAAATATTTACAGAAATGTGAGGGGTGTACTCACTGTTGTGAGATACTGTATGTGTGTATTTATATGTGAATATGTGATGTGTGTGCACATGTACTTTATGTGTGTGTATGTATGTGTGTTTGTGTGTGTGTGTGTGTGTGCGCGTATGTGTGTGTGCGTGTCTCTATATATGTGTGTGTATGTTTGAATGTATATGTGTGTTTACATGTGTGTTTATGTACAGTATGTGTGTAACAGATTGTTTTAGGGCTTGTTCATAAGAGCAACAAGGACTGCCACAAAGTGATTTGAACTTTTCAGAGGCATTTGGCAATACGTCGCCTCCTCACCACATGTTTTAACCCCCTAAATGGAGCATCACCACTCTGCAACCATGTGAAATGCATGCACTTGTGGGGTGGTTGCAGTGCTGCCCCATTCACCTGGCGGAATACTCCATCCACAGCCCAGCTGCTGCCTCTGCAGCTAAAGGGGGCAGTTGGGGGTGGTAAAAATGGCTCAACCACATAGTCTTACTACCCACCAACCACACATGTGAACAAGCAATTGGTTAACATCTCTGAAGCTGCATTCCACTCATTGGGCTGGCCTACCTACAGAAATGCAGGGAAAGATGTCCCCTGCCCTTTTATTAAAATCATGCTGAACCAAAACACAGAGTTTGCCAATGCTAGGGGGTACCATTAAGAATGATGCAACTCCTGTGCATATGCTGAAGGGCAGAATGTTTGTGTTTCAAAAATGCATACGATTTTGCACTCATTCTGTAACATGCAGTAATGTGAACCAGGCTTTAGACTGGAGTGTCTCGAAATGCTCAAATACTTAGGTTGAAAGACAATGCTTTAAGGCCTACTATTTTAAACAAACACATAGTAGCTGCTATATACAGTATGAGACAGACCATTGGAGTGTGCATGTCTGGAGAGATGCTAGGGATGCAGCATTTCATGTAGAGTTTGTGTATGTGGAGGGACACTGGAGATGCTGCTTTTCATGTGGCATGGTGTAGTCTGGGCTGCTGTCATATAAAGGGTGGTATATTACACCTGCCTGACCTGTACTGCTTTACCGAGTGCAGATTGTACACAATTTAGTAAGTTATTATGTTCCTTTGCTGTGTTTTAGGTGTTTTACATACTATATTATCAAAACTATTGGGACGCCTGCCTTTACATGCCCATGAACTTTAATGGCATTCCATTCTTATGCCCTGTACACACGATCGGACATTGATAGGACATTCCGACAACAAAATCAATGGATTTTTTCTGACAGATGTTGGCTCAAACTTGTCTTGCATACACACGCTCGCACAAAGTTGTCAGAATTTCCAATCGCCAAGAACGTGGTGACATACACCACGTACGACGAGACTAGAAAAGGGCAGTTCTGAACCAAGCGCGGCACCCTTTGGTCTCCTTTTGCTAATCTCATGTTAGTAAAAGTTTGGTGAGAGACGATTCGCGCTTTTTCAGACTCGTGGTTTTCAGATCATTTTCTGCTGTTCAGTTTGTGCTTGTGGGTTTGTATCTGCTCGTCAGTGCGTGCAGTCAGTTCGTATTGGATTATTCAGTGCGTTCTTGTCCGCCCGTTGCTGTTTTTCAGGTCGCTTTTCACAGGCCTTGCTGTTCTTCAGTGCGTTCTGTTACTTCGTTCTGAGCAGCCGACCATTTTCTAGCCATGTTGCATATATGTACTCCTCGTAGAGTTCGTGCTGTGCGGGGGCTTGGTGTTGGGGTCCTTACCTTGACACAAGTCCAGTCCATGAACAGGGTGGGGAGGAGTTCATGGACCAAGAATTGGTTGCTCCAGCATGATCAGTTCTGTCACATGCCTTTGCTCTGTGAGATCCGTGAGAATAATCCTGATGATTTCAGGAACTTTCTCCGGATGACGGACCCCGTATTTCACCGTTTGTTGGCTTTGCTGACCCCTTATATTAGCAGGCAGGATACCTGCATGAGGCAAGCCATCACTCCGGAGCAGAGGCTCGTCACCACCCTGCGGTACTTGGCAACGGGGAGAAGCCTGATGGACCTCAAGTTCTCGACAGGTATCTCCCCCCCAGGCTCTGGGGATCATTATCCCGGAGACATGTTCTGCCATCATCCAGGTCCTGCAGAAGGAGTATATTAAGGTAAGATTTTTATCCTTTTATATCACATTTTATTGTATTTAATGTTTGATAATATATTGTATTTCTTTCCTCATTCCCTAATTACCATGATTGTAATATGCTGTGAATGTCCCCTTTGTCCTCATGCATGCTAGATTTTTATGTACTTATTTTTTTGTCCTTCATGCATATTTGCCTTCACTTACCTCCCCAGCATGCTCTCCTGGCCCTATATTCACCTCATGTAGTCACTTAACAGTGTATTTTGTCAGCTCCATAGTAGTGCTTTACTCTAAACACACCCTAAAATGTTGAAAATTGTGATGTGTGTTTGAAATTCAGGCAGAGTGCCAGGGGCTTTTTTTTTGGGTCCCAAAATCATTTGGAACCCTCCCTCCCCCCCAACTGCTAACTCAGCTGATACCAATCCTCTATCTATCCTCAATCCTCTATCTGCTGACTTTGCCAAACCCATACACACTATACCCACCTCTTTTGTTGTCATATTTATGGATGAATTCCCCAAAGCATGTAGTGCAAGGGCCTGCCTGAATACTTTAAAATGGTACTGTTTAAAGTTTTTGTATCCTATTATGATCTTGATAGGTAATTGCAGAATGTAAAAATGTGCTAAAATGTGTACAGTGTGTATTTATCTCTTTGTATTATGACACTTCTTACCTGTCCAGTGGGCTGTCAATAGTGTAAGTAAGGAGGGGCTGGCCAAAGTAATACACATTATTTAGGCATTCATCTCTCAATGAAGTGGAGAGGGTTACCTATCCAAAACATCCCCCCCCCATAAAATGTATAAAATGGCCCATGAGAGGGGGGGGGTCTGATAGGTGGACCTTAGACCTTTGTCTTTAAATACTCCCTAAAATAAATGTTATACTGATGTTGGCGAAGAATGTTTGTGTCTAATCTACATTATTTAGGCATTCATCTCTCAATGCAGTGGAGAGGGTTACCTGTCCAAAAGATCTCCCCCCTAAAATGTTAGAAATGGCCCATGGTTGGGGGGGGAATCTGATAGGTGGACCTTATACCTTGGTCTTTCAAAACTCCCTAAAATAAATGTTATACTGATGTTGGCCAAGAATGTTTGTGTCTAATCTGCTTTCCCTGTTTAGGTGCAAAATGATTATTTTTTTTTTCTTGTTTGACTCCACAGTTTCCTTCCAACCCAAAGGAATGGCAGACTGCGGCCTCTCACTTTGCCCAGCGGTGGGACTTTCCTAACTGTGGCGGGGCAATTGATGGGAAACACATCCACATCATCCCACCACCCAACTCGGGGTCATACCGTTATAATTATAAGGGGTTCAATAGTATTGTGATGTTGGCAGTGGTGTCGGCTACTTATGAGTTCCTGTATGTGGACATGGAGAAGAATGGCCGGATGTCCGATGGTGGAGTCATCACCCAGATGGAGTTCTACAGGCGTCTCCAGAATGGCAGCTTGGACTTGCCACCTCCAGAAGACAATGTGGAAGGACTCCCATTCGTCTTCGTTGCTGATGAAGCGTTTGCGCTGGGGGACCATCTTATGCGGCCATTCCCTATGAGGACCCTCACCCCGGACCAGAGGGTTTTTAATTACCAGCTGGCCAGAGCCAGAAGAGTGGTGGAGAACACATTTGGAATCATGGCCAGCCGATTCTGCCTATTTATTACACCCATACACATGGCGGAGTACAAACTGAACCATATCATCCTGGCGTGCTGTGTTCTACACAACTTTTTAAGGCAAAATTCTGCCAACTATGCTGCCTCAGTTGGGCCTGAGGCCAGAATTCATAATGAACCAACCCTGACGGCGCTTGAAAGTGGCCGTCCTGGCTCCCCACCGAGTGCCTGTGAGGTCTGTCTTAGATACCTTGATTACTTTGCGGGTAGGGGGGGCATCAATATGCCAGACAATGTCTGAAACATTTTTAAAATAAAAAAATCATTTTAACTACTAAAATCTTTGGTGACATTTACTGCTTGTGTTTCTTTCAACTGACCCTGACAGAAATGTGGTGAGTCCTGAAAATGGCGTGATTGTGTAACATTACAAAGCACTGTTGGGTGTTATTTACTAAAGGCAAAGACACTTTGCACTACAAGTGCACTTGAAACTGCACTGAAACTGCACTTGTAGTGCAAAGTGGATTTTCCTTTAGGAAATAACCCCCAATGTCGCCGAAAACACCAATTTGAGCACAACAAAAGTTTGGGAGCGTTGAAACAATAATCCACACATTCTTGATTATCAATCTTTTTAATACCAGCACAAATCACATGTGCATTTATCAAAGGTTTTTAAAACAAACCAACATGTTTGATGTATAACAATTTTTTGGGTCACATTACTAAAAGTAGAAATGTCCATTTAGGGTAAAACAGGCATGTTTAAAACCAACAAGAAAGACACAAATCTGTAACTTACAAAGTTCAACTTTTAAAGAAATTGAAGGCAATATCAGAACTGAGTATTTATAAACTGTGTTTGATATTGCGTTCAGATGGGGTGAAGTCACCCCTGGAAAAGCCAAATTTTGAAGATGCACACAAATTGCCGAATGTCAACATGTGCTACCTGCCATCAGGGGGGATCAAGGGACATGTTTTGGGGGTGCAACCCCTTCCTCCCAGCTACTTTATTATTGAGGAAGGGGTTGCACCCCCAAAACGCATACATTGATCTCCGGTGATGGCAGATAGCACATGTTGACACACTGTGTGCATCTTCAAAATTTGGCTTTTCTCAAATCTGTCAAAAAAGAAGAGAAATTTTGAGATTACAAAAAGCACCAAAGAGGGAAGGGATTTGGAGTTGTTTCAAACTCGCTCTAAAACATCAGTGATGTTCTTCATTTTTTTTGAACATCATTGATGTTTTTCTGAATGTTTTCCAAGTCCCTATTATACCCCATGATCTCCCCGATCAGGATCTGTGCACTTTCACTGGTGAAATGCCCAGGATCCACAATATCACAATCATCTAAAAAGATAGAAACAAAAACACACCATGTATTATAAATATGCCGGCATCCATCTCTTTCCACCACATCTCCTTCCTCTTCCTCCTCCTGTTGTCTTTGGTGGGTCTCCACTTCTTCGTGAGGTGGGGGGTCTGTGGTCTCCACGGATGAGGGGTATCCTCCGAGTCTTTTCTCCCCTATGTAAAAAAAAATAGGTATACTTAGCACACAGATATTTCATGGCAGAAATAGGAATATGAAACATTGCTTGGAAGTGGGGTACAATTGTCTATTTGGGCAGAGTTCCAAGATGAAGAAATATTTTTTCCCTTTGTCAAGCTGGAATACTTACCTGTTTTGTACAAGCTTCACAGATGGAGACACCCCTAATAAAAAGGGTGTTCTGGTGTCCCACACTAGTGCTCCAGCGTCCAGATGTGTAAACAGCTGCTGAGTGTCCTCTCCTTACACAGAATCTAGTTTGCATTACATTCTACTTACAAACCCATCTAGACAACAAAATTATTTGAATAGAAATAGGGCCGAAAAAATGTATTCAAATGCATATGGCCAAAACAATGGTGTTTTCTAGGCCGAAAGAACAATGTTTCATACGAACGAACAATGTGCCCATGAACATGAAAGTTGCCATTTTAATCTGTACAACAGTAAATAAAAGCACATGGAGCAGCACGAACGTAATAAAAAGAAAGAATAGGAACAGAGGACAACTACTTTTTTGCAGCACTCTCCTGATCCTTCTGTACTGCTCGTGCTCCCTTAATTTCAGGTCCGACCACCGCTTCCTGAGCTGATCCTTGGATCGATCGTCATGGCCTTTCTGACATTGGGGTTGGGGTAAGGTCCATACTTCCCGTCATAGTCGGTCTTCTTCAGGATGTCCACCATCTCCAACATCTCCCCAAAGGACATATTTGAGGCCTTAAATCGTCTCTTTCTGGATCCAGACGTTTCTGGCTCTGGGCTTTCCTCCTCCTCCTCCTCGTTGGTGTAATTATCTGAAACCTGCTGTGTCTCCGCCATGTGCTCTTCCCCACTGCGCCGAATGAGAAGGGGTGGGGAATGGACTAGAAAGAACGTCAGGGGCGGGCCCAGTTTCACGCATGCGCAGTGTATATAAAGCGTAACACGCGTGCGTCTTACATATGATCTGTGAGCGGAGGAAGGAGTATCAGAGGCGCCGATCGTGATAACGAAGGTAAGATTTAAAATTGGGCCTATACTGCTTCTAGATTGAGGCCTATATTGTAACAAGATTAGGAGAGTTTCGCCTGACATTAGGGTTTGTCTTGTGTTGTGTCTTGCAGATAAAATGGATGGCTTCAATGACCACAACTTCCTCCCCCTGTTCATAGACAAATACAGGGAGCTGCCCTGTTTGTGGCAGGTGAAACATCCTCATTATAATCATAAACAAAAGAGGCAGGCAGCGCTGGAGAAACTGCTGGAGTTGGTGAAGCCGCTGGTCCCCACGGCAACCATCCCCTATTTAAAAGCCAAAATTGGTGGCCTGAGGAGCACTTATCTTAGGGAGCGCAAGAAGGTCACGGATTCCCAGAGATCAGGAGCAGCAGCAGATGACGTTTATGTCCCCAGGCTGTGGTACTATGAGAGACTGCAATTTCTGTCAGACCAGACTGGAGTCAGGGAATCCCTCTCTACTCTTCCTTCCACTCTTCCTTTCACCCTATCTTCCACCCCAGCTGAGGCTTCCGATGTCCAACCTGGGACTTCCATCCAGGAAGAAGTGGAGGAGCCCAGCTGGAGCCAGGTATAGCATTCTTCTACAGATTTCTGGGCAAGCAATAAATGATGTTTACTAGATGTTATTATTGATCACTAGTAGTGGGCAAAAATAATTGGGGCAAGAATGAAAAATGCTAGGCTCAGAATGATAGTCTGTTATATTTGATAACATTAAACTGGCAACAGTCATGAGATGAAAATTGTGTGTGATTGATGAAGAAGAAACTAAAACCATGTCCCTTTTTCATACACAGGAAGACCTCAGCCAGGAGGAGGAGGCTGTGGAATGTGGCACACAGGAGGCAGCAGGGGTAAGTGGCAGCCAGGAGGAGGCGGGGCTAAGTGGCAGCCAGGTGGAGGAGGGGCTAAGTTGCAGCCAGGAGGAGGTGGGGCTAGGTGGCAGCCAGGAGAAGGCCGGGCCCAGTAGGAGCCTGACCGAATCGCAGGTTCCTCCCCTCCGCCTTCCAAACAAAAGACCCAGGAAGGGGAGTAACGTGCAGGATTCAGCACTCAGGCTCATTCAGGAGCCTTCTGCGTCCCTCAGAGCCACCCCCACTCCTGAAGAGGCCTTTGCCTGCATGGCTGCCACCAAACTGCAGGGCATGCAGGAGGGCCAACGCCTGCTGTGTGAGGACCTTCTTTATAAAGTCTACAGGGTTGGGTTCGACTATTCAAATGTTCCCCTGATGAAGCCAATGTATTGGCGAAACTAGTTGGGATGAAGTGACACTCGACTACCTTTTATCATCTTTGGTGTTGGTCAATATTAAGATTGTTGTTTGTATTGAATCCACCTGTTCAGAATGTATATGTATTAATTATGTATACTTTTTAAATTTATATATTAATAAAAATATATTTTATAATAAATGTGTTCCAATTTCATTCATTAATTAATAATCCCATAACCTTTGCCCCTTCTGTATATTACTATTCAGGGATGAGGTGCCGTATCTATTAGGACATACCACCCACCACCTACAATAAAGAAAGAAGTTTGTGAGAAGTCTGTGTGAATATGAGCAGCAAAACGACTTCATTCTTCTAGCATTATAAAGAAGCAGAGAGTGCGCTGTATTAAACTATTTTAAACATTGCAGCCTGACGAAAGTGCTCTATCCATTCCGAACGCTAATTTTACCAGACCGAGCTGTTCCGTCTCGGAATTTCTTCTGTGCATGTGTGGCACTTTGTGCGTCGGAATTGTCCACACACGGTCGGAATTGACGCGATCGGATTTTGTTGTCGGAAAATTTTATAGCCTGCTCTCAAACTTTGTGTGTCGGAAAATCCGATGGAAAATGTCCGATGGAGCCCACACACGGTAGGAATTTCCGACAACAAGCTCCGACCGCACATTTTCCATCGGAAAGTCCGACCCTGTGTACAGGGCATTAGTCCATAGGGTTCAATATTGAGTTGGCAATTTTTTTATTTGAGAATCTTGCAAACAAGAAACACATTCCAACTTTTTTCATACAAAAATACAAAAAAATAAATATTATATATATATATATTTTTTAAATATGCATAACATATTGAATACACGACTAAACATAATAATAAAGGCTTACTTCAACCTATAATATATGAACAAAAGGGTTTTTTTTTTCCTCAACCAAGAGGAATATCACTGTATTATATTATACTATATATATATATATATATATATATATATATATATATATATATATATATATATATATATATATATACATACATATACATAGATGACTAAATAGCACAGACATCTTCAAAAATTCTACACATTACTCAACTTGATTAACATTCAAACCAAGAAACATAGATTATCATGTGTATGTAGCCTTTCTTCAAAATTATGTTTATCCTTGAATCTAAAGGGAGTGTCCAGAGAGAAAACAGGGAAAGAACCCAACTCCCAGAGATCAACAAACAGCAGCTACAGACCTTTTATTCCTCCACGCCTTTATCCAGACCCTTTGCCGCAATCTGTCTTTCTCGAGACCCCGAATTTTTCCTACCTCACCAAGAATCTCACACACCACCACCGGAACAGGAAGGACTTTCTGCCGAAGGGATACCTGACACCGTGCATTCCAGGTGTAATATCGGACTACTAAGCTGACTAGAAAAAGAGTTCCAAATCAAATCCCTTGCGATTCTGCAATGCTCCATACACCCACTCAGCATAAGACATGCAAGGCAGGAAAGGAATATTCAGAGCCGACCCCACCGTTTTATATACTTCGATATTGAAAGGGCACTGAAGCAAGAAGTGGTCCATGGTTTCCACTTCACCCTGACACTCCGTTCTTGGACAACCACGATTGTCCAAAGAGTGGCACTTCACGTTCCCCCTCACATAGAGCCTATCGTGGAAAGCGAGCCAGGCCTGGTCCCTAAATTTCAAAGGAATCCACTCAGAATTTATTAAACGTAAACCCTCCCTTATAATATGACCTGGGCAATCCCTTAAGGCCAGTGGCGCATGAAAGACAGTACCCACGATCTTCTCACCCAGGAGTCTCCTAGGAAGGGACCTGATATCCTCCGCTGTCACATGCCACCGTTTAAGAATTTTCAGGCACAGGGCAACATAAGCTGGGAGCTTACCATGCTTGATCCTTAGGCTTTTAACTGGCCCGCCACTCTCCCAACAGCCCAGAAAAAGTCTAAACCAGATCTGGAAAATACCTACCCATCCAGGCGGTCTCTCTGCTAGCATGTTACCAAAATTGTGTTTCAAAAACATCAGAGAGAAGAACACAACCGGGTTGAGCATCCCTAGGCCACCCTTCCACCTAGATAGGTAAGTCACATTCCGCTTCACAAGATTCAGCCTGTTCCCCCATAATAATTGGAAGAAACAACTATAAATCCTGGTATAGCAAGACTCTGGCAAGATGCAAACAAAGCTGACATGGAATGAAAGGTAGGAATCAGGTAGGTCTTAATCAAGTCCACCCTTTCCCTCAAGGTGAGCCGCCACCCTTTCCAGCATTTCACCTTGACATCAGCATCATTCAGCCTGGCTTCCCAATTTGACTTACTGTAATCATCAGGGCCAAACTCGATGCCTAATACTTTGACTTTCTGCTGAGGCCTCGGGAAGGTGTCCGGAAGTGCAAAGCTCTCACCTCCCTCACTCATCCAAAAAACGTCACTTTTATCACGGTTGACCTTGGAGCCTGATGCCTCGGAATACTGCTCTATAACTGAAACCACCTCCTGCGCCTCCTCTGTCCCAGAGATAAAGACAGAAACGTCATCAGCATAGGCTACAACCCTCAAGGGCGACTCACCAGTAATGCCCACCGGCACCCCGCACAATGGTCCGCTCTCTAGCCTTCTGATGAAGGGGTCGATTGCTAACACGTATAGCAAAGGGCTCAGCGGACACCCTTGGTGCACCCCCGATCCAACCCCGAAGGGCCGTCCAACCTAACCATTAACAAGCATGAAGCTCTCTGCCTCTCTGTATAAAGTCTTAAGCCTTCCAATAAACCCACCCTCCAGGCCACACTTGTCAAGGAGAAGCCAGAGGTACTCATGATTGACATGATCAAAAGCCTTCGCCTGATCCAGTACCAGCAAATACTTTCCCCAGCCTTCAGCCCTGCAACGTTCCAGAGCCTCCTGGACAGCTAACACCGCTGAAAAAGTGCTTCTGCCCTGGACCAAACAGTGCTGCTGATGAGAAAGCAATCTGTCTGCTACTGACGACAAGCGCCAGAAAATTATCTTCGCCAGAATCTTTCTATCGGCATTGAGAAGGCTAATGGGGCCCCAATTCTCAATCATCGAGGGATCCTTGCCTTTTGACAACAGAATCACAGCAGATTGTCTCATGGAGGGAGGGAGCGAACCCTCCAGCAGACAGCCGTTAAATACCTCCACAAGATAAGGTACCAAGCTGGATTTGAAAGTCTTATAAAATTCAGCCGATCCATCTGGCCCAGGGGTTTTCTTAATAGCCAGACCATCTATAGCTTTGACTACCTCTTCTGCTGTGATTCCCCCTGTCAAACTTACAAGCGGAATGTTATTTCCCAGACCTGGTGTAGAATTCAGAAAACTCAACATCTTTGCCCGATCAAGGTACTTCTCCCCCAGAAGATCCACATAAAAAGACCTCCAGGATCCCTGACCTGGATTTCGTCAAAGAGCCCGTACTATCCCTTAGCCCAACAACCGTCTTAACTGCTGCGCTTTGTTTGCAGTTCTGATAAGGGTGGGGCGAGTGATATTTCCCGTAGTCCCTTTCCAGAACCAAAGAAGCGTGCCGGTCATACTGATACTTCCTAAGGAGAAGTTTCACCTCAGGATATTGCCCCGGAATCTCCACCACTCGAGACAAGGTGATCAAGTTTTCTCCGTAGCTGCTGGTAGGCAATGTACTTACCAAGCTGTTTCCTTTTTGCTATGGCCTTGAAAAACCCACTAATCCAGCTTTTGGCAAGCTCCCACCACTCCGACTTACTGCTGCAGAAATCCAGGATGGTTACCTGAGCCTGAAAACAATTCTCAAAAGATTGTCTTACTGTCACGTACGAGCCCGGAATGCAGGGAACGGCCTCTCGTATACCTCCGACTCGGGAACCCCTGGTAGTGATGACAGGGGCTCGGGAGTGAGAAGGGGCACAAGTGCCTGACTGGAAGGCTGGAGCAGAGAGCTGAATCAGGTAGTCAGCTGGGAGGTGTCCTGTAGTCCGGCAGCAGGATGTGGACAGCAGGGAGGTGTCTTGTAGTCCAGCAGCAGGATGTAGACAGCTGGGAGGTGTCTTGTAGTCCAGCAGCAGGATGCAGACAGCAGGGAGGTGTCTTGTAGTCCAGCAGCAGGATGCAGACAGCAGGGAGGTGTCTTGTAGTCCAGCAGCAGGATGTAGACAGCAGGGTGCAGGCAAGCCGGGTCAAACACAGACGGGCAGATCAGGTACAGAAGGTAAATCCGTGAGAATAGTCAAAGTCCAAAGCCGGAATCAGGGCAGGCAGAAACAGAGTAGTCAAAGTCCAAAAGCCGGGATCAGGGCAGGCAGCAAACAGAGTAGTCAGGAACAGTCCAACAGGTATCAGGTAGCAAATGCAAGTAACAGGGCACAAGGGGTCTTCAGGAATGCTGTAGACCAGACAGCAAGGCAGCAGTGGAACAGTCCTCTTTAAATAGCCCCTTTGGCGCCAGGTGCTGTCACAGGGCGCCGCTATTAGCGCTATTGCGCATGCGCGTACGCACATTCGCGCTAGTGGCACTATTGCGTATGCGCGTACGCACGTTAGCGCAATTGGCGCTATTGGCGCTATTGCGTGTGCGCGAGCGCCGGATGGCGCTTCTGTGCACAGGCATTCCTTTAAACTTTAGTTTGCTGGGATATTTGCAAGAGGGCTTTTCCTGACATTGCCCCCCTCCAATGGGCAGCCTCCGGATGCCCAACTGGGCCATTTTACTAGGATGAGCTCTCTTAAAGGCTAGAATTAATCTTTTGGCATGGATGTTAGTCTCTGGTTCCCAAGAGTTATCCTCAGGCCCATACCCTTTCCATTTGACCAGATATTGAATCTGGTTGCGTCTTTTCCGGCAATTTATGATTGATTCCACTTCAAATTCCTGCTCACCGTCAATGAGTACAGGTTCAGGAGGACCAGTGTTTCGGTGAAGGAAAGGATCCGGGACTGAAGGTTTAAGAAGGGCCGCATGAAAGACTGGATGGATATGAAATGACTCCGGTAATTTTAATTCGTAGGCCACATCGTTGATCTTCCTTATCACTGGGAAGGGACCCACAAACTTAGGGCCCAATTTCCTGGAAGGGCAAGCCAACTTCAGATTCAAGGTAGACAGCCAGACATGATCCCCTATCTTCAGATTAAGCTCCCCTCTCCTCTTCTTATCAAAATTCGCCTTGTTCCGTTCCTGGGTCTTTGACATGGTCTCTTGGAGTAGCTTGTTGTTAGTACTGAAAAAACTCAAGGTTTCCTGGACAGCTGGCACCGAACATTCCGGAACATTGTTGGACAAAAATAAAGGATGAAAACCATAATTTGCAAAAAATGGAGACTGATTAATTGCAGAGTGAACAGAGTTATTGTAGGCGAATTCAGCCAGAGGTAATAGAGAAACCCAGTCATCTTGTGAAAAACAGGAATAGCACCGTAAGTATTGCTCCAAAGTCTGGTTAGTTCGTTCAGTCTGACCATTAGTCTGAGGATGGTAAGCAGAAGAGTAGGAGAGGTCAATTTCTAGAGATCCACATAGAGCTTTCCAGAACTTGGAGGTAAATTGTACCCCTCGATCAGACACAATGTTTGCTGGTATGCCATGGAGCCTTACGATTTCTTTAATAAAAACTCTTGCAGTCTCTGAAGCAGAGGGGGTACCTTTCATGGGTAAGAAGTGGCTCATCTTGGAAAGTCTGTTGACCACTACGAAAATAGTGGTGTAGCCTTCAGATGGTGGTAATTCAACGATAAAATCCATGGAGATCATCCTCCATGGTCTTTCTGGAACAGGAAGAGGCCTTAGCAACCCCCACGTCCTGGTCTTGCTGCCTTTGTTTTGGATGCAGGTAGTGCATGATTCCACGTAGAGTTTACAATCCTCCCCTAGCTGAGGCCACCAAAATGTGCGTTGGAGCAGTTCGGAGGTCTTGTGTATCCCGAAGTGGCCAGCTAATTTGTGATCATGGCAAGATTTAAGAACAGCAACCGTGTTTGTTGGGGTACAAAGATTTTATCCTTGTACCATAGTAATTCATCTCTGGACTCTAGGGTGACATCTGCTGGAAGGGGAGTTGCTGAAGACGCCTGTCTAATTTGAGACAGCAAGTCTCCTTGGAGCATCAGAAAATTACCAGGAGCAAGGATGGTGTCTGGAGAAGGAGGAACTTCAGGTTCACTGAACATCCGGGACAGGGCATCAGGTTTGGTATTTTTTGATCCTGGTCTGTAAGTGATGTGGAAAGTGAACCTGGTGAAGAAAAGTGCCCACCTGGCCTGGCGTGGTTTCAACCTTTTGGCAACTTTCAGGTATTCCAGGTTCTTATGATCGGTGTATACAAGAATAGGATGAGCCGCTCCCTCCAGGAGGTAGCGCCACTCCTCAAGTGCGGCCTTGATTGCTAGTAGCTCCCTGTCCCCAACATCGTAATTTCTTTCGGGTTCTGTTAACCTGCGGGAGAAGAATGCCACTGGGTGCAATAAGGCCTTGGGGCCCTGTCTCTGCGAGAGTACTGCTCCCACCGCTATCTCGGAGGCATCTACTTCCAATATGTAGGGTAAGGCCGGATCGGGGTGCTTCAGGACAGAGGCCGACACGAATTGGTCTTTCAGGGAAGTAAAAGCAGCTTGAGCTTCAGGAGACCATTGGAACCGGGTGCCTTGACGAGTCAGTTTTGTGATGGGAGCGATGATGGAAGAGAATCCCTTAATGAATTTACGGTAAAAATTTGCAAATCCCACAAAGCGCTGTATTCCCTTCTTGTCTGTCGGAGCTGGCCATTCCAAGATGGCAGAGACCTTCTGCGGGTCCATCTTGATGCCATCTATGGAAATAATTAGACCCAGAAACTGAATGCTTTGGCATTCGAATTCACACTTTTCGGGTTTGGCGTATAGGCCATGTTGGCGGAGCCGGGCTAGAACTTTCTTGACATGCTCTTGGTGGACAGGCAGAGAAGAGGAAAAGATCAGGATATCGTCCAGATATACTATGAAGAACAGGTCAAGATAGTCTCTGAAAATGTCATTCACGAAGTGCTGGAAAGTGGCGGGAGCATTGCATAACCCAAAAGGCATCACCAGATATTCAAAGTGTCCGAAGCGGGTGCGGAAGGCAGTCTTCCATTCGTCCCCGCTTCGGATCCGGACTAAGTTGTATGCTCCCCGAAGATCAAGTTTGGTGAATACGGCTGCACTTCCCAACCTCTGGAATAGTTCGGGTACCAAGGGTAAAGGGTACCGGTTTTTGATTGTAATCTTATTAAGATCCCGGTAGTCTACGCAAGGGCGTAGGGAATGGTCCTTTTTCTCCACAAAGAAGATTCCTGCCCCAGCTGGTGAAGTGGAAGGCCGTATGAACCCCTTTTCCAGATTCTCATTGATGTATTTCTTAAGTGTGGCAAGCTCCATCTCGGTTAAGGGAAAGATTCGCCCAAAGGGGACCTCTGCCCCGGGAAGAAGTTCGATTGGGCAGTCATAGGGTCTATGTGGGGGAAGTGTTTCTGCCCCTTTCTGACTGAACACATCCAGGAAGTCATGGTATGCTTCTGGAACGGTTTGGCAGTTTTCAACATCGGTTTCAAGACAAAGTAGGGGAGATGGAGCAGTAGTAAATCCTTGTAGACAATGTTGACGGCAGTAAGGAGAGGAAAAGCTGATGTTTCCAGTAGACCAGTCAATTTGTGGGTTATGAGCTTTGAGCCAGGGCATACCCAGTATGATGGGAAACAGGGGTGACTCAATGATGTCCAGGCGGAGTACTTCTCGGTGGTTGCCGGAAATGATGGTGTCTAGAGGAACTGTCTCTTGTGTTACGGGCCCAGATTTGATGGCCGATCCGTCGGCCAGGTGTACAGACAGTCCCTGTGCTCTGGGTCGTAGGGGGATCTGGAACTTGTGAGCAAATGATAAGTCCAGAAATCCGCTACAGGCCCCGGAATCAATTATAGCGGTTGCCCGGATGTTCCCTCCTGGAAGCTGCAGAGAAATGGGAACAGCCAGGTGAGTGGCATTGTTAAACATAGCAGATAAGGAAGTAGAATAGAGGGTAGTATGCTTACAGGTCTTTGCCGGACAAGTCCTCACGTAATGTCCAGATTCCCCGCAATACAGGCAGAGGTTGTTAGCCCGCCGGCGCTGTCTTTCTTCAGGGGTGAGAGAAGGACGGATCAGGCCGAGTTGCATCGGTTCAGAAGTATCGGTAGAGGAGTGTGCAGGAGGGTTAGGTACACGTGGTAACATCCACACTGGGCGAGAGGGACCAGTTGCGTGTTCAGCCCTGCGTTCTCTTAAACGTCTATCAATTTGAATTGACAGGTTGATAAGGTCTTCAAGTGTGGCAGGAATGCCTACCCGGGCTAATTCATCTTTTAATGGTTCAGAAAGTCCCATGCGAAACTGGTAGCGTAGGGCGGCGTCGTTCCAGTTTGTGTCGGAACTCCAACGTCGGAATTCAGAGGCATAGTCCTCCGCCGCCCTACGGCCCTGCTGAAGTGAAAACAGTGCTGCTTCTGCGGTGGCTGCCTGTTGTGGGTCTTCATACAAGAGCGCCATGGCTTGGAAGAAGGTTCCCAAGTGGTCGAGGCAATTGTTCTTCTGCTCCAGAAGTCGATGGGCCCATGCCTGAGGTTCGCCTAGTAGGAGGGAGATGACAAACCCTACTTTAGTGGTTTCCAAAGAAAAAGTCCTGGGTTGTAATGCAAAGAAGAGTTCACAGGCATTACGAAATGCTCTAAACTTGCTGCGGTCCCCAGAAAACCTTTCTGGTGTAGGTACTTTGGGTTCAGGCGGCAGCATGAGCACAGAGGGAGCAGTAGATGGACCCGGAGCTGGATTAGAGAGAACTTGGACACGCTCCTCTAGTTGCTTATAACCGTCTTGTAAGTCTTTGACAGCTTGTGTAAGTCCGGCTAGATGACGGCATAAGTCCTCCATGGGCAACGTCCCCTGCGTGGGCTCGGACATGGCTGTCTGGTACTGTCACGTACCTGGTAGGTAGAGCCCGGAATGCAGGGAACGGCCTCTCGTATACCTCCGACTCGGGAACCCCTGGTAGTGATGACAGGGGCTCGGGAGTGCGAAGGGGCACAAGTGCCTGACTGGAAGGCTGGAGCAGAGAGCTGAATCAGGTAGTCAGCTGGGAGGTGTCCTGTAGTCCGGCAGCAGGATGTGGACAGCAGGGAGGTGTCTTGTAGTCCAGCAGCAGGATGTAGACAGCTGGGAGGTGTCTTGTAGTCCAGCAGCAGGATGCAGACAGCAGGGAGGTGTCTTGTAGTCCAGCAGCAGGATGCAGACAGCAGGGAGGTGTCTTGTAGTCCAGCAGCAGGATGCAGACAGCAGGGTGCAGGCAAGCCGGGTCAAACACAGACGGGCAGATCAGGTACAGAAGGTAAATCCGGGAGAATAGTCAAAGTCCAAAAGCCGGGATCAGGGCAGGCAGCAAACAGAGTAGTCAGGAACAGTCCAACAGGTATCAGGTAGCAAATGCAAGTAACAGGGCACAAGGGGTCTTCAGGAACGCTGTAGACCAGACAGCAAGGCAGCAGTGGAACAGTCCTCTTTAAATAGCCCCTTTGGCGCCAAGTGCTGTCACAGGGCGCCGCTATTAGCGCTATTGCGCATGCGCGTACGCACGTTCGCGCTAGTGGCACTATTGCGTATGCGCGTACGCACGTTAGCGCAATTGGCACTATTGGCGCTATTGCGCGCGCGCGAGCACCGGATGGCGCTTCTGTGCACAGGCATTCCTTTAAACTTTAGTTTGCTGGGATATTTGCAAGAGGGCTTTTCCTGACACTTACCTCCTCGTCATCCAGCAGAGCTGAATTCATCCTCCAAATACCCTTTCCTTTAGGTGGTATATCTAAAGCATTGAGAATAACACTTAGGAGCTGAAAAGGCAGAGTCCCCTTTTAAAAAAAACCTATCTATCCTGCTCTCACAACTGCCTCGCCTAAATGTGTACCCCGTGCTGTCTGGGCAACTCTTAATATGCGCATCTTCCAGACCTGCTTCCCTGGTTATCGTATTAAGAAAAACGCTATCATATCTCAGGCTGTCAGTGGAGCCTTTCCTGCCTTTGGGCCTAGTAACGGTGTTAAAATCACCTCCAAAGACAACTTGCCGAGATGTAAAAAGGAAAGGCTTAATCTTTGTAAAGAGGCATTTCCTCTCCCATCTAGTTTGTGGTCCATAAATATTTATTAAACGCAGATCATGCCCCTTCACAGAGACATCCAGGACCATACACCTTTCAATCTCTACCTCGATAATCCGCCGACACATTACCATGCCAGTAAAAAGTACTGCAACTCCGCTGTAAGGCTCAGCCACAAGAGACCAGAAGGAGGGCCCACGCCTCCACTCCCTCTTTGCCAGGTGGACATCGGCAAGTCTATTTACCCGGGTCTCTTGCAAAAATAAAATATCAACATCCATCTCGCTGAGCAAAAATAAGGCCATATTACGAGCCCTTACAGATTTTATACTGGCAACATTAATCGTTGCCAACTTTATCGTGGGAGTGGGAACTGCCATCAGGATGATTGAGGTAGGCTTTTCTTAGCCTGAGCTCCCTCCCCCCTTACTGGAGACCTTGACCTCTTTAGAGAACACTCTACCTCATCCTCCTCCATCTGAGACACGGAATTAGAAGACTCCTCCTCCCCCTCAGATAAGGACCCAAACTTGTTTCCCAGCGGTAGATCATCTACCTCTAAAGATGAAACCAAGGAGGCAGAGGTCAGGACTACCTTATTCCTCCTTCTCCCCACCTTGGTCCACTCTCCCTCCTCCCCTGAAACATTACCCTGAAAGACCTCATCTACATTATTAGCAGTGGCAATTTCCCCCTTCACTAGAGGTTTTACGCTGTCTTAGGGAAGGCCCCGATGAAGCTGCCACCTCAGATCTGCACGAATCTGCCCCTTTGGCAGCCTCAGCCAATCTGGATAACTTATTTACTTTTGGAGCACTGGGCATCTGAAACACTGGGGAAGAACACACAACAGAAGTAGACACAGACACAGTAGGGAGCAGACTGGGGAGCAGACACAATAGGGGTCACACCTTCAGGTTGGGAAACTGACACCTGGAGGGGGCTCTCAGGACTAGCTGAAACAGCTCCACCAACCCCTTGCTGCCCCCAACGTTCCTCCTCTTCCATCCTCAGAAGTTCTTCCACCACCTCTGGCTGATTATGGAGGGCTTCAGGGCAAAAGCTATAGGGGTGACCTAACTTGTTACAAAGATTACAACAAATACTTTTGCAGTCTTTTGCAACATGCCCTGAGCCCTGACAGAGGGAACATTATTGCACAGAACATGAGCTTGAAAAATGCCCCTTTTCACCACAGCGATGACACAACTTTGGTTGCCCTGCATAAAAAGTAATAATCCTGTCACGACCTATAAAAGCAGACAAAGGGATGTGCTTAACAACATATCCTGTGACATGCAGTTTTACTAACACTGTCCATCCTCCTGTCCATATACCCCTATCATCTACAACTTTCCTCAAGGGGGCTTGGACATCAGCATATCTCCCCAACCACACCACCAGATCCGCAGCAGGAATGGACTCATTGCGTACTAGAATGGTGACGTTCTTATATAATGGCTGGCGAGAGATTACTTTGGGTGACAAACCTGCCCATTTTGGGGACTCCTTCCACCTCTGCTCATACCTCTCCCAAAAGACATCTAATCCTTCCGCCTTGACAAAGGAGAGGTCATACTCATATGACCCAACTGGGCTGATAAGGGCAAAAATCTCCTCCGCTTTAAAACCAATCCCCAGAATATGGTCCACCACATCTCTCCTATTTGAGGGGGCATTCTCCAGTCCACCTCAATTGGACCACATTGCAGTGTTTAAAGGAGCTACCAGGGGCTACCCTTGGGACAGGTGCAGCCAGTGCTGCAGCATAGGAAATAACCGCACCCCTTGCAACATCCCGCACATCACTTTTAGTTACAGACCCCTCTTTAGATAAGTTAAAAACAACATTATCATCAACAGATGGAGCAGAGACTTCTGACACAGAAATATCATCTACATTACCCTTGGTAATTCTTACTTCATTACCAGTAACTGAAGGGTTACCAACAGTGGCGATGTCCTTATCAGCACTCTTCACAGCAGAGTCTGCACACCCCTCACTGGCTCTCTGTACACAGGTGGTAGTCTCAGCCAGGAGATGAGCTTGCTCTCCACTGCCCTCTACAGCACCTTCTATAGGAACTACACCTCCATTATGTTGTATAGGCAAGTCTTTAACAAAAACAGCTTTTTCAGCCATCCGATGTTTCAAAGGTTTTGGGGGAACATCATTATCCTCTTCTTCATCCTCAGATGATCCAGACACGGCAAACTTGTGACCATGCAAAGGTGATTCCATTTCTGTGATTAACTTTAGCATACCTGCTCCCTTCACAGGCTCAGATGGATCATCTTGCTCCATAGCCTCCTGCTGTGATGACAAGGGCACAGAACTTGCTTGGCCCAGTGACATACTGGCAGTCAAAACACCTGACTGCTGATCACTCGCAGCCTGTGTGCCAGAGCTTTCTCCACTTTCTGCAGGCATACTGATACTTGGCTCAGAATGTAAAGATTTTCCAGCGTGCTGGCCACAAACACAATCCAAGCCCGCAGAAACTTTTTTGCTTTGCACTGACCTTTCTTTCTCGCACTCTGGTGATGCTTCTCCTCCACTGGACTCTATGGTCCCTCTGCGCATTGTACGGAAGCAATCATCATTGCCATATTTCTCCTTGAAAGCTCAGCTGGTTTCTTTCAATGCGGCCACCAGCAGACTCTGCTTTTCCACTTTAGCTGCCAAAGCCATTAACTCAGGCCGCATCTGTCTTCTCTTGGAATTGTGAAGCCGGTCATTTGCAATTTTTTTATGTTTGAAGTCAAACTTCAACTTCGCCAGTACTTCCTCCTCCTTGGCAATTCTCGCAATCCTAGCACAAACCTCCTTTCTGTAGGCTGACAGGCTTTCACCTTTAGCTGGGCCATTTCCCAGGTCCTCAAACACTGGTATGGGAGGACCGGTACTCTGGCCATCCGGGGGATCCTCCCCTGGGTCCACCCCAGATTCCTGCATCTACTCTGGGTATAGGGAGTAATCAAGCTCCCTGGATCAGTAGGCCTCTCTGGAGCTCAGGAGATCAGCAGTAGTGCAGCCACACCCTTTGCAGCTATAACAGCTTCAACTCTTCTGGGAAGGCTGTCCGCAAGGTTCAGGAGTGTGTCTATGGGAATGTTTGACCATTCTTCCAGAAGTGCATTTGTGAGGTCAGGCAGTGATGTTGGATTAGAAGGCCTGGCTCGCAGTCTCCACCCTAATGCCCTGTACACACGATCGGACTTTCCGACAGAATATGTGTGATTGGAGCTTGTTGTCGGAAATTCCGACCGTGTGTGGGCTCCCTCGGACTTTTTCCATCAGAATTTCCGACACACAAAGTTTGAGAGCAGGCTATAAAATTTTCTGACAACAAAATCCATTCACGTAAATTCCGACTGTTTGTGGACAATTCCGACGCACAAAGTGCCACGCATGCTCAGAAGAAATTCTGAGACGGAACAGCTTGGTCTGGTAAAATTAGCGTTCGGAATGGATAGAGCACTTTTTTCAGGCTGCAATGTTTAACCACTTCAGCCCCGGAAGGATTTACCCCCTTCCTGACCAGAGCACTTTTTACAATTTGGCACTGCGTCGCTTTAACTGCTAATTGCTCGGTCATGCAATGCTGTACCCAAACGAAATTTGCGTCCTTTTCTTCCCACAAATAGAGCTTTCTTTTGATTGTATTTGATCACCTCTGCGGTTTTTATTTTTTGCGCTATAAACGGAAAAAGACCGAAAATTTCGAAAAAAAATGATATTTTCTAAAAAGTTGTCACTAAATGATATATTGCTCACACAGGCCATGGGCATATGTGGAATTGAACCCCAAAATACATTCAGCTGCTTCTCCTGAGTATGGGGATACCACATGTGTGGGACTTTTTGGGAGCCTAGCCGCCATAGGCGTGCGCAGACCACAGCATTAGGGTGTGCACCCAAAGCTCAAACACACGTGTGTATATATGTATGTATGTATGTGTATATGTATATAATATCTATATATATATCTATATATATATATATATATATATATATATATATATATATATATATATATATATATATATATATATAGATATATCTATCTATCTATCTATCTATCTATCTATCTATCTATCTATCTATCTATATCTATATCTATATAGATATAGATAGATAGATAGATAGATAGATAGATAGATAGATAGATAGATAGATAGATAGATAGATAGATTTTTTTTTATTATTTATATTTTTTATTTATATTATTTTTATTTATTTTTTTATCATAACTTTTTTTTACAATGTTTCTATTTTTTACAATTTTATTTAATAATATATTATTATACAATTTTTTAGGAGTTCCATTTGGGGGGGGCTTTGGTGAGATATCAGAGGTCTAAACAGACCCCTGATAGCTCACTTTTAAGACAGAGATTCCCCGGTCCCTTCTTCTGCAGCCAAACAGCTGGGGGAATCTGTGCAGCACAGCATGATTAGGGTGTGCCCAGGCACACCTGGCACACCCTGTGCGCACGCCTATGCTAGCCGCGTACGGGGCCCCGAAAACCAATCACTGCCTTCAGGATTTGTAAGGGCGTAAATTTTTGATTTCACTCCTCACTACCTATCACAGTTTTGAAGGCCATAAAATGCCCAGATGGCACAACCCCCCCCCCCAATGACCCCATTTTGGAAAGTAGACACCCCAAGCTATTTGCTGAGAGGCATGTTGAGTGCATGGAATATTTTATATTTTGACACAAGTTGCGGGAAAGTGAAATTTTTTTTTTTTTTTTTTGCACAAAGTTGTCACTAAATGATATATTGCTCACACAGGCCATGGCCATATGTGGAATTGCACCCCAAAATACATTTAGCTGCTTCTCCTGAGTATGGGGATACCACATGTGTGGGACTTTTTGGGAGCCTAGCCGCGTACGGGGCCCCCGAAAACCAAGCACTGCCTTCAGGATTTCTAAGGGCGTACATTTTTGATTTCACTCCTCACTACCTATCACAGTTTTGAAGGCCATAAAATGCACAGATGGCACAACCCCCCCAAAATGACCCCATTTTGGAAAGTAGACACCCCAAGCTATTTGCTGAGAGGCATGTTGAGTCCATGGAATATTTTATATTTTGACACAAGTTGCGGGAAAGTGACAATTTTTTTTTTTTTTTTTGCACAAAGTTGTCACTAAATGATATATTGCTCAAACATGCCATGGGCATATGTGGAATTGCACCCCAAAATACATTCTGCTGATTCTCCTGAGTACGGGGATACCACATGTGTGGGACTTTTTGAGAGCCTAGCCGCGTACGGGGCCACGAAAACCAAGCACCGCCTTCAGGATTTCTAAGGGCGTAAAGTTTTGATTTCACTCCTCACTACCTATCACAGTTTTGAAGGCCATAAAATGACCAGATGGCACAACCCCCCCCCCAAATGACCCCATTTTGGAAAGTAGACACCCCAAGCTATTTGCTGAGAGGCATGGTGAGTATTTGCAGCTCTCATTTGTTTTTGAAAATGAAGAAAGACAAGAAAAACATTTTTTTTTTCTTTTTTCAATTTTCAAAACTTTGTGACAAAAGTGAGGTCTGCAAAATACTCACTATACCTCTCAGCAAATAGCTTGGGGTGTCTACTTTCCAAAATAGGGTCATTTGGGGGGGGGGGGGGGGGTTGTGCCACCTGGGCATTCCATGGCCTCCAAAATTGTGATAGGCAGTGAAGAGTGAAATCAAAAATTTACGCCCTTAGAAAACCTGAAGGCGGTGCTTGGTTTTCGGGGTCCCGTACGCGGCTAGGCTCCCAAAAAGGCTCACACATGTGGTATCTCCATACTCAGGAGAAGCAACAGAATGTATTTTGGGGTGTAATTGCACATATTCCCATGGCATGTTTGAGCAATATATCATTTAGTGACAACTTTGTTAAAAAAAAAAATGTGTCTTTTTCCCGCAACTTGTGTCACAATATAAAATATTCCATGGACTCGACATGCCTATCAGCAAATAGCTTGGGGTGTCTACTTTCCAAAATGGGGTCATTTTGGTGGGTTTTGAACTGCCCTGGCATTTTATGCACAACATTTAGAAGCTTATGTCACACATCACTCACTCTCCTAACCACTTGAAGACAAAGCCCTTTCTGACACTTTTTGTTTACATGAAAAAATAATTTCTTTTGCAAGAAAATTACTTTGAACCCGGAACATTATATATTTTTTTAAAGCAAATGCCCTACAGATTAAAATGGTGGGTGTTTCATTTTTTTTTCACACAGTATTTGCGCAGCGATTTTTCAAACACATTTTTTGGGGAAAAAACACACTTTTTTAAATTTTAATGCACTAAAACACACTATATTGCCCAAATGTTTGATGAAATGAAAAAGATGATCTTAGGCCAAGTACATGGATACCAAACATGACATGCTTTAAAATTGCGCACAAACGTGCAGTGGCGACAAACTGAATACATTTTTAAAAGCCTTTAAGAGCCTTTACAGGTTACCACTTTAGATTTACAGAGGAGGTCTACTGCTAAAATTACTGCCCTCGATCTGACCTTCGCGTTGATACCTCACATGCATGGTGCAATTGCTGTTTATATTTGACACCAGACCGACGTTTGCGTTCGCCTTTCCGTGAGAGCAGGGGGGGACAGGGGTGTTTTCTTTTTTTCTTTATTTTTTTTTTGCTTTTTTTATTTTATTTTTAAACTGTTCCATTAATTTTTTTAATTTTTTTAATCATTTTTATTGTTATCTCAGGGAATGTAAATATCCCCTATGATAGCAATAGGTAGTGACAGGCAGGGGCGTAACTACCACCATAGCGACCCATGCGGGCGCTATGGGGCCCGCAGCCGAGTGGGGCCCAGTGAGGATAAGAGCACCGCCAGCACAGTCTCCCAGCCAGGGGAAGAGAGAGGAAAGGAAGAGGCGAGCTGTCCGTATCAGCAGAGAGCTGAATTGCCCGATGTAAGAGCTTTCATTAGAACTTCCAGTGTTCCCGGGGCTCACATCACATAGCTCCACCTTTTGGCCCGATGCCTTTGATAGACAGAATGCTGATCCAATGCGGGACATGTGACATCATCAAAGGCGTCGGGCCAAGAGGTGGGGCTATGTGACGATGAGCCCCGGGAAGACAGGAAATTCAAATGAAAGCTATTACAGCGGGCAATCCCGCTCGTCTGCTGACCTAGTTGGCTTGCCTCTTCCTCTGCATAGGTGGGGCTGTATGGGGCACAGGCAGACCAGGCTGTATTGGGCACAGGTCACGCTGTATGGGGCACAGGTCACGCTGTATTGGGCACAGGTCACGCTGCATTGGGCACAGGTCACGCTGTATGTGGCACAGGTCACGCTGCATTGACACTAGGGCAGCTGTGGGGGGGCTGTTTGCAGGGGGGCCCCATACAACATTTTGCTATGGGGCCCTGCTATTTCTAGTTACGCCCCTGGTGACAGGTACTCTTTTTTGAAAAAATTGGGGTCTATTAGAACCTAGATCTCTCCTCTGCCCTCAAAGTATCTGATCACACCAAGATCGGTGTGATAAAATGCTTTCCCAATTTCCCAATGGCGCTGTTTACATCCGGCGAAATCTAAGTCATGAAATGCTCATAGCTTCCGGTTTCTTAGGCCATAGAGATGACTGGAGCCATTCTGGTCTCTGATCAGCTCTATGGTCAGCTGGCCGAATCACCGGCTGCATTCTCAGGTTCCCTGTTGGGACAGGAGAACCAGAGAAAAACATGGAAGACAGTGGGGGGGGATCATTCCCTCCCATTGCTTGTAAAAGCAGTCTAGAGGCTAATTAGCCGCTAGGATTGCTTTTACATGAAAGCCGACCACTGGCTGAAAAGAATGATACCAAGATGATACCTAAACCTGCAGGCATCATTCTGGTATAACCACTCAAAATCCAGCAACATACCAGTACGCTGCTGGTTCTTGGGCATATATTGTAAACTTTTTTTCATGCAGCCTGTGTGCTGAACAAAAAAAAGATATTGATCTGTGGGTATGCCAACCATTAGAATACCTCCCTTCATCCACCCACTTCTAATGATGGGCATACATGCACCGTTTATATATGCCGAAGCATGGGGGCATCCTCCCGCAAAAGGCAGGAGCAAATCGCTCCTCCACCCACTGCTGCCCCCACGCTTCGGCATATATGCTGAAGTATGTAACTGTGGTGGTGAAATCACCTCCGACAGCGCTGGAGTCACCGCTTTATGTATCGTGGGAGCAAAACGCTGTTGCTGTCAAGATAAATAAATCCGCTCTGCAGCTGAATGGCGTACCTGCTAAGCAAATGATGGTTAACAATAAAACAAAGTAACATTACAGCATAACAGTAAGACTTACCATACCTGCAAAGCAAATACAAAAAAAATAGTAAAAAATAAAACATTTAAACGCAACCTGTGCCTAAAATATATATGCCGAAGCATGGGGGCATCCTCCTACAAAAGGCAGGAGCAAATTGCTCCTCCAACCACTGCTGCCCCCACACTTCGGCATATATGCTGAAGTATGTAACTGTGGTGGTGAAATCACCTCCGACAGCGCTGGAGTCACGGCTATATGTATCGTGGGAGCAAACGCTGTTGCTGTCAAGATAAATAAATCCGCTCTGCAGCTGAATGGCGTACCTGCTAAGCAAATGATGGTTAACAATAAAACAAAGTAACATTACAGTATAACAGTAAGACTTAACATACCTGCAAAGCAAATACAAAAAAAATAGAAAAAAATAAAACATTTAAACGCAACCTGTGCCTAAAATATATATATATGCCGAAGCATGGGGGCATCCTCCCGCAAAAGGCAGGAGCAAATCGCTCCTCCACCCACTGCTGCCCCCACGCTTCGGCATATATGCTGAAGTATGTAACTGTGGTGGTGAAATCACCTCCGACAGCGCTGGAGTCACGGCTCTATGTATCGTGGGAGCAAACGCTGTTGCTGTCAAGATAAATAAATCCACTCTGCAGCTGAATGGCGTACCTGAAAACAAAAAAATGGTTACCAAACATGATAAAAACATAACAACAGTAAAACATTGCAGAATAGAACACAGTAAAAAAAGAGCAGAACAATAGAGAGAGAATAGAGAGAGAGAGACAATAAAACGACAATTATTTTTGGTTTTTATTATTTTATTTTTTTTTGTATTTTTTTTTTTTTACTTTTGGTTTTTTTTTTTTTTTTTACTTTTTTTGTAACTTTAACTTTTGTAACTGGTAACAGGTTTGGGTCTCTCAAAATGCGATGGCATCTTGGGAGACCCTGTGAAAGTGTGTCCTAGTCTGTGCAGTGCTGTACCCTACGCTAATACTCAACTAGTGTATGGTAGCGTTCAAAACATTCACCAATGCAAAGACCAGGATTGTCAGGACAGAAGGGACAATAATACCGGGTGTCACGCCTAAATCCGCGCTTGCTGCAGACACAACATCTTTTTTGGGGGGCTCGTTGGGTAGGGGTACTCGGGAGGACATAAAGCAAATGCCTCTCATGCAGCCGGCTTACTGCATTTGGTTGGGAAAGGTGAGGTGGAGCACTGTCTGGAAACAGAAGGGCTCTGACAATCTCTTCCTGGAATTTAAGGAAGGATCCAGTCCATCCTGAAGCTCTGTATAGCACATAAGCGTTCAGCAAAGCCAATTGAAATAAATAAACAGACACTTTTTTGTACCAGCGTCTGGCCTTACGGGCAACTAGGTACGGCACCAACAACTGGTCGTTGAGGTCCACCCCTCCCATATTTTGGTTATATTCGTGGACACAGAGGGGTTTCTCCACAACACCAGTAGTAATTTGGACCTTCGTGTCTGCATGAAGGGAGGTAAGAACGAAAACATTCTTATTGTCCCTCCACTTCATGGCGAGCAAATTATTACACTGCAAGCAGGCTCTTTCCCCCAGCCTAAGACGGGAATCTATAAGCCGCTGGGGAAAGCCCCGGCGATTAGGTCGCACGGTGCCACATGCTCCAATCTGATGATCAAAAAGGTGACTAAAAAGTGTCACGCTTGTGTAATAATTGTCCACGTACAAGTGGTACCCCTTTCCTAATAAGAGTGACACCAAGTCCCACACTATCTTGCCAGCACTTCCTATGTAGTCAGGGCAGTTTGTCGGCTCTACGTGACTATCTTTGCCCTCGTAAACCATAAAACTACATGTACAGCCTGTGGCCCTGTCACAGAGCTTATACATCTTGACCCCGTATCTGGCACGCTTGCTGGGAAGGTACTGTTTGAATGACAAGCAGCCAGAAAACTTAATCAGGGACTCATCAACGCAGACAAGTTGATGGGGAGTAAACAAGTCTGCAAAACGTTGGTTGAAGTGGTTTACGAGGGGCCGAATTTTCTAGAGCCGATCGTATTCAGGGTCCCCATGAGGACGACAGAGTTCATTGTTGTTGAAGTGCATGAACCGCAAAATCTGCTCGTATCGTGCCCTGGTCATGGAGGCAGAGAACAAGGGCATATGGTGAATTGGGTCAGTGGACCAATATGACCGCAACTCACTCTTTTTAGTTATGCCCATGTTGAAGGAAAGGCCCAGAAAGATCTTAAATTCGGAGACCGTAATTGGTCTCCAATCTCTGGCAAGGGAGGACTGGGGAATAGTGGCGATGTGTTGATCAGCGTATAAATTGCTGTGGTCCACAATAGATCTATAGAGATCTTCGGTGAAAAACAGCGAATAAAAATCCAGTGGCGTAAATTCAACTGTTTCCACCTGAATTCCGGGTTGGCCAGTGAATGGGGGAAGTACGGGTGCTGCAGAAGTGGTGGGTATCCAATTCGGATTGGCGAATGCAGCAGGAAGGGCACTATGGGCACGACGGACCTGTGTTTGTCTTCTTGGTGGCAGCGGGACACTACTTGTGCTTGCCACCTCGCCAGCTTTTACTGCACTTATGGGACTCGCCACGTCACCACGTGATACTGCAGTGCTGGATGTACGACCAGGGTGTACTAGGCCGCTGGTGCTTGCCAGTTCACCAGAAGGAATAGCGGCGCTAGTACTGCTCTGCTCCATACGAGAGCCCTGCGGTTCTTGCCTCTTCAAGGACAGAAGAAGAAGATTGGGGTCTGGTATGCCTGACCTTGGCAGGGACCACAACTCCGTCGTCAGAGCTATCTGTCATGGAGCCGCTGTCGTCTACAGGATCGTATTCTGAGCCTGAATCTGACAGATGAGTGACTTCCTCTTCACTATCTGTCATGCTCAGAAACGTGTAGGCCTCTTCACTAGTGTACCTTCCATTTGCCATTTTGGGCTCTAAATTTAGGGGTACACTAATGAGACTCACAGGCAAAAAAGCTGTTAGCGACTGATTCAAAACGCTACCAAAAAACTGTTAGCGATCGCAGGGATCAGGCCTGACTCTGCGAACGCTGCAGTTATGTGTGCTTAGTGTTTTGTAAGTGTCAGTGATCGATCGATACTGCACTTGGGTGGGCTGGGCAGGGCTGGGCCGAGGGGCAAAACGCAGGTGCTAGCAGGTATCTGGGCTGATCCTGCTAACACTGCGTTTTTTTGGGGACCTTAAACTGCTGGGGAGTATAGATCTGATCGGATCAGATATCGATCCGTTCAGATACTATAGCACTAAGGGAGGTGTATGCTGCGTGCGTGGGTGTTAGCGGTACTGGCGCTAACCTGATGCTGCCTGGGGCGACGCAGACCTTATCTGACCCTAAAAACGTAACTGATATCACCGCCGGGCAATTAGGGGGTTAAACCTTTATAAGGTAATAAACGGCAGGTGCCCTAAAACTATAATAAACTATAAAAAACAAACTAACTAACCAGCGTCACCCGTAACAATTATATGGTGATCACTGGTGAAAGGGTTATCTAGGGGGCAATCAGGGGGTTAAAACCTTTATTAGGTAGTATATGGGGGTCCCTGTCGCTATAAAACGCTGACGGCGAACCTATATACTTACCTCCCTAACTAGCGTCACCTGTGTCACTAATACAGCGATCAGAAAAACGATCGCTTAGTGACACTGGCGACGGGGGGTGATCAAGGGGTTAACCTTTATTAGGTGGGGTTAGGGGGGTACCCTAGACCTAAAGGGGGGTACCCCAGACCTAAAGGGGGCTAACCCTAACTGCCCTAACACTTATAACTGACACCAATGCAAAAAAAAAAACTGCTATGGTGTCAGTGTGACAGGGGGTACAGGGGGGGTGATCGGGGGGTGACTGGGGGGTGAAAAGTGTGCCTGCGTGTTCTACTGTTAGTGTAGTGTTGTGCAAACTCATGTTGATGCCCTTTCTCCTCGGCGCCGGAACGAAAAAGAAAAAAGACTGGCTCGAGGAGAGATGACATCACTTTCTCTGCTTCCGTTTACATTACAGAGGCAGAGGAAGGATTTCATTTGCCGGGAGCGATCGCGAGGGGGTGACCACGAATGGATGGCCTCCCCCTCACCTCTGATCACCCGGGAACAAACGCCGACCGCCTCTGGCACCGGGGGGGGTCCTATTGGACCCCCCGCCCGCGGGAGGCAGATCACGTACCAGGTACGTGATTTTGCCTGCCCGTGCCATTCTGCCGCAGTATATCTGCGTGAGGCGGTCGGCAAGTGGTTAAAATAGTTTAATACAGCGCACTCTCTTTTTCTTTATAATGCTAGAAGAATGAAGTCATTTTGCTGCTCATATTCACACAGACTTCTCACAAACTTCTTTCTCTATTATTTATTGTGATTCCCTCAATATATTAGTGCCACGCATGCTCAGAATAAATTAAGAGATGAAAGCTATTGGCTACTGCCCCGTTTATAGTCCCGACATACGTGTTTTACGTCACCGCATTCAGAACGATCGGATTTTTCAACAACTTTGTGCGACCGTGTGTATGCAAAACAAGTTTGATCCAACATCCGTCCGAAAAAATCCATGGATTTTGTTGTTGGAATGTCCGATCAATGTCCGATTGTGTGTACAGGGCATAATTCATCCCAGAGGTGTTCTGTTGGATTGAGGTCAGGACTCTGTGCAGGCCAGTCAAGTTCCTCCACGCCAAACTCACTCATCCATGTCTTCATGGACCTTGCTTTGTGTACTGGTGCGCAGTCATGTTAGAACAGGAAGGGGCCATCCCCAAACTGTTCCAACGAAGTTGGGAGCATGAAATTGTCCAAAATGTATTGGTATGCTGATGCCTTAAGAGTTCCCTTCACTGGAACTAAGGTGCAAATCCCAACCCCTGAAAAACAACCCCATACCATAACCCCCCCCCACCAAATGATTTGGGTCAGTGCACAAAGCAAGGTCCATAAAGACATGGATGAGTGCGTTTGGGGTGGAGGAACTTGACTGGCCTGCACAGAGTCCTGCGCTTATGGAAGAATGGTCAAACATTCCCATGGACACACTCCTAAACCTTGTGGACAGCCTTCCCAGCAGAGTTGAAGCTTTTATAGCTGCAATGGGTGGGCCAAGTCAATATTGAACCCTACGGACTAAGACTGGGATGCCATTAAAGTTCATGTGCGTGTAAAGGCAGATGTCCTAATAATTTTGACAATATAGTGTATATATACTGTATGCGTGTGTATATATCTATATATATAGATATTTTTTTTTTCCTCTCCTTTTTTATGTGGCAAATTCATGTCACTACAGAGTGAGGTACATCTACCCGCGCACCAATGGCCACTATGGTAAGATTAAACTTTATTGACATTTTTTTAAAAATGTATATACAAACCACAGGAATATGCACAGTAATTGTATATGAGACAACAGACTTAAAGCGGAGCTCCACCCAAAAGGGGAAGCTCCACTTATCTGCCTCCTCCCTCCGCTGACACATTTGGCACCTTTTGGGGGAATAAGGGAGCAGGTACCTGGTTTTGACAGGAACCTGCTCCCACTTTCAGGTAAGATCGCCCTGGCGATCTCCAAGTATTTCTGGCCTCTCCTCCTCCCCCCCCGCTGCGTTGTGGGACACACACAGATCGCCACAGTGAACTCAGCCGGACGTTCGTCCCCATCTTCTTTCCCCCACAGCCGGCCCAATCAGAGAGCACAGTGCACTTCACGCATGCGCAGAAGGGAACCGGCTATGAAGCCCCACAGCTTTACTGCCGGTTACCCTTAGAGGAAATGGTGGTGGCAGCACTTGATAGCTGATTGAAAAACACAGCTGGATTCAAGGACAGGTAAGTGTCTTAATATTAAAAGTCAGCAGCTACAAATACTGTATAGTATTTGTAGCAGCTGACTTTTATTTTTTTTTTTCTGCAGGAGCCTGGAGCTCTTCTTTAAGGTTTGAATAAAAAATATTGCTTCTGTCTCCTGTTTTTTTCCTATCAGATGTGAGTGGTCGTCTGTTGTCAGCTAAGCTAATTTAAATAGGTGTGTTTAGTCTTAGTAAAAAAGCTTTAAAGTGGATGTAAATCCAATGTCATCCTTTCTAAACTACTGCCATAGGGGTTATCTATAAGGATATACATGCCTCCTGCATCTATCTTTACCTGTCAAATGTCTCCCCTCTGTCTGTTATGAGATCCGAAAAACTGCAGATTCTGTGGATGGGTCTGTTGTCTGGAGCTCGGTGGGTGGAGTTGTGATGTCAGTAGACTCCCCGCCCACCTCTACACTCCCCTTGTCAATATGCATTTTCTCCTGTGTTTTTCTTACACTGAACTTCTGCTATGATCTCTAACATCCAGTGAAAAGACAGGAAAGTAACCACATGACTTCAGAATGCCAAATCATGCTGAGGTGTGGAACAGCCAATCCTTGCAGAGCTGCTGAAGAAAGGAGTGGGGGTGGGAATTAAAAAATAATGCATGTCTTAGGCTAGTGCACGAGATATGTAAATCACCTGTCACTCACAGCAAGGGGGAGGATTTGACAAAGTTTTTCTCTGTTTGTCAAGATTTATCTCACTGATCAATAAAAGAGGATTGCTCAGAGCTGGATTAACTCTGTGTGGCAAGACTGGGTTTAAATGATAGGAAATCTTATACCCTATATTATGACATCAAAAAAAAAAAAAAAATTTCGGGTTTACATCCACTTTAAAAGCACATAACTGCACATCATTATGCATTGCAAATATGCAGTTATACTTAGCAATTGAGCAATTTATTTATTTACTTGTATGTTCAGAGACCAACCACATTTATCTAAACTATTATGATCTCAGAGAGAACCTATTTATTAAAAACTCATATAATACATGGTATTGAAATTATGCATTGTTAAAATTTTTAGAGTTGGAATATGCATAGTAACAACTTGCTATCCCGCCCACAGCAATTATACTGCAGGCGGCCGGTACAGCCAGGCACAAACATGTACATCGCCAGCTAATGGGCTGTTCCCACAACCGTTGCGTCCACAATGTAAACACCACTATTATGAATGGGTTTCAACAGCTGTGTTTAGTACCTGGGCCGATCACAGCACACAATAGTAATAACAGCTGGTATAAATGTAACCCATTCATGACAGTTCAAAACATTGCTGTTACAGTGATCTTTACTTTAACCGCAAGTGAAGTAAAAAAAAAAAAAAAAATCCCTGATCACGGCTCTTCCTTCCCCTGTCGGGATCTTGAGGTGGTTATAGGAGTGCGGCCACAGTGGAATCCTTATGCTGTATCTAACTTCACACAATGTGAGTTTGACCATTGTAGTGTTTTTAACTTTACCATATTAAAGCCAAGTTACACTAGGGCGGCTTTGCGCTCTCTTCTTTTGGGTTTTGTCTTGCCTAATGCTGAAGTATTCCTTGTATCTCTCATCTTCCAGACCACCATCTTAAAACTGCTGTTTGTGAATGTACATAGGTCTCTTCCAGATGTTTTAGAACTGAGAGAGACCAGTGGTGTGTCTGTATATGCGCAATATTTTACACATGCACACATGCCTTTGCCCTGTATTTGGGACTTGGCAGGCCTGTGGCATGCAAGGGCAAGCCTGTGAGCCAGCACATGAGCAGAAACACTACGGTCTTCTAGGTCCCACAATAATTTATCCCTGAATGAAACATTGCCTCCTGGGAGTATAATGTGGCCATCCCAGGAGGCATCAAAGCCTGATCATTATGTTATTCTTATATAGGTGAGGAAGAAGGAAGTAGCGGTCCATAATTAATTAAAAGGTAGTTACACATACAAAACAGTATGCTACAGTGTTTGAAGGAGGGGTGGGGAGAAAAAAGAGGATGTTCATTTTTTGATTAAAGGTCCACTTTAAAGTTTATATAATTTATGCTGCATGAAAGTCACTCCTGTCCTGTTTTCTGATGTAGGTTTTCTGTTTCTCCAAGTGTAAGTGTCTGACAGTTTCATGGATTCAATTAAGAATTTGCAATTTTTTAGACTTTTTAAATATTGCTTTTTTTATTTCATCTTATTTTCTAAATTCAAGTGAACATAATTAAACAATTAACAATAAACAATAAAGTGGACAAGGTTTACAAGTTGTAGGTGCTATGCGATGGCTGGATAGTGTCCCAGGAAGCAGGAAGAACCACCATGAACCGCAAAGCGGATGTGACGTCACCAGAGGTGGGGAGACGGGAGACGGCCAGGAAGCACTCAGAAGGAAGGGCTCATTAGGATGAACAGGCTACACGCTCTGAGCATCAGCTCCTTCTAAAGGCCTATAATATACAAGTGTACAATACAATCATACAAAACATTTTTTTTTTTTTTTTTAAGAAAGATTCAATTTAAACCTGTATGTGCATATTCTGTATGACCAAGAATGTTTTGTTGTTTTTAAAAAATAATAAAACAAAAATCATAAAACAAATGTGCTATCCCTTAAACAAACAGTATAAGTTTAGAAAAGTCTAGAAAACTAAGCATAGAATACATTAAAACTATGTTAAAATGTCAATAATAAGATAATGGGAAAACTTTTTAGCTTTTGGGATTTACAGTATCTCACAAAAGTGAGTACACCCCTCACGTTTTTGTAAATATTTTATTATATCTTTAATGTGACAACACTGAAGAAATGACACTTTGCTACAATGTAAATAGTGAGTGTACAGCTTGTATAACAGTGTAAATGTGCTGTTCCCTCAAAATAACTCAAAACACAGCCATAAATGTCTAAACTGCTGGCAACAAAAGTGAGTACACCCCTAAGTGAAAATGGCCAAATTGGGCCCAAAGTGTCAATATTTTGTGTGGCCACCATTATTTTCCCACACTGTCTTAACCCTCTTGGGCATGGAGTTTACCAGAGCTTCACAAGTTTCCACTGGAGTCCTCTTCCACTCCTCCATGACGACATCATTGAGCTGGTGGATGGTAGAGACCTTTGCACTCCTCCACTTTCTGTTTGAGGATGTCCCACAGATGCTCAATAAGGTTTAGGTCTGGAGACATGCTTGGCCAGTCCATCACCTTTACTTCCAGAGCTTCTTTAGCAAGGCAGTGGCCATCTTGGAGATATGTTTGTGGTCGTTAACATGTTGGAATACTGACCTACGGCCCAGTCTCCGAAGGGAGGGGATCTGCTTCAATGTCACAGTACATGTTGGCATTAATGGTTCCCTCAATGAACTTTAGCTCCCCAGTGCCAGCCGCACTCATGCAGCCCCAGACCATGACACTCCCACCACTATGCTTGACTGTAGGCAAGACACACTTGTCTTTGTACTCCTCACCTGGTTTCCACCGCACATGCTTGACACCACCTGAACCAAATAAGTGTTTATCTTGGTCTCATCAAACCACAGGACATGGCTCCAGTAATCCATGTCCTTATTACAATTGCCAGTCCTCTCGTAGGGACTTTTCACCATCATGGAGAAGTAGGGGGGTTCCCATATGCATCGTGATAATGGTGACCCCCGAGATTCATATAATAGCCCTAGGAACTACAGGGTGGAAACCTACAACAGGTTTGCTCCACTTAGTGATAATGACAGGGGAGGGTAACTAAGAGTTAAGAGGGACCACCCGGCTTCTCCTCCTTTGTATAATCACCATTCCTCTCAACCCCCTTACGATGGGGGATAACCAAATAGTAATCATAGACGCATTTCGTCATATCCTGACTTCGACAGAGGGCCCTCTGTCGAAGTCAGGATATGACAAAACGCATCAGGGTGTGGCTTACACGATGTAGGAAGTGACGTTTGCGTTCCACTGCAACCTGTCGTATAACCAGGAAGTGGACGGCGCTCTTAGACAGCTGAGCCGGCTGATGCGGTGAAGTAAACGCTCCTTACGATTTGCTGTGTTGATTGCAATACTAATGTACGAATCTTTATTGAAGGGGGGTTTCTTTGTGTGATGTGAGGGGAGTATATTTAATAAACAGGATTACGCTATGTGCGTTTCTCTTTTGTTATTTGATTTATTGTGAGCTCTGAGCATCTGGGATCCCTCCGGAGTGGTGATAGCAGCAGCTTGTGGCGTGGATGTGTCTTTTCTTGGAGGCTTATTATTATTTTAGCTCTGGTGAGTTTAACCCCCTGAGGGGAGTGTGTTCACACAGGGTGGAATTTGGACTGATCGGTGAAGGTGCACGCTGTGACGTTTGCTTATGATCACCTGTTGAACGCTTTCTGGACTACACTCTGTACTTTTCACCATTTTTAAAAAATGGACTTTTTTCATGTGTAGTTGGCCACATGTATTTTATTTTGCTCAACATTAGCGCTGTTTAGTGTGATATTTTAGTTTTATACCACTGTTTATTATACTCTATTTTTAGAGCTGAAACCAGTTGGATATATAAAATGAATTCTGATGTGCCTCAAGGTTTGAATGTGAACTGGGACATCAATAAAAGTTGATGTCCCCCTCCACTGAACCAGATATTAATATACCTTTGAATCTGTATTAGCTCCTGCATCTTTTAACTACATAATAGAGACATTTGAATGAATATTTTAAATGGAGTATAATTTGGTTGCCATATATTATATGGTTTTTGTGTACTTTGACCTGGAAAGGGATTAGCTACATCAATATTTGACTCTATGGAGACCTTTGGATAATCATTTTAATTCATTGATCTTCATGTGTTATTTTCCATAATTCAATTCACGTGTCATTGTGTGTGATTTTGTCCATATTTAGACAATTTCAATTATGCCCAAAAGATGGTGCTGGTTCGCTATGTTGTTTCCATTCAACAGGGGACATTGTTTATCTTACCAGTTCCTTGTCAGCTGACTTATTAGTTCCTTGTCAGCTGACACAGTATGTATCAATAATCAATTACCTAGTCAGCTGACTTATTAGCTCCTTATCAGCTGACACAGTATGCACCAATCATCAAATCCCTAGTCAGCTGACTCATTAGTTTCTTGTCAGCTGACATAATATGCACCAATCATTAAGTCCAGAGTCAGCTGATTTATTAGTTCCTTGTCAGCTGACAGAGTATACATCAATCACCTAGTGTTTCACATCTTCCAATGCATTCATGGGCGTTTTTTCAGTTAACCTATGGTGGAGCTTTTCCTTTCCCAGGAGAATAATTTAAAATGCAGCCGTGAGCGTGTGGGCATACCCTAGAGTTGCCATCTCATCCCTTTAACCACTTGCTTACCGGGCACTTAAACCCCCCTCCTATCCAGACCAATTTTCAGCTTTCGGCGCTGACGCACTTTGAATGACAATTGCGTGGTCATACTACACTGTACCCAAATGAAATTTTTATCATTTTTTCACCACAAATAGAGCTTTCTTTTGGTGGTATTTGATCACCTCTGCGGTTTTTACTTTTTATTAAAAAAATGTAAAAAACTGAATTTTTTTTTAAAAAAAAGTTTATTTTTTTATATTTTGTTTTAAAAAATTTTAAACGGGTAATTTTTCTCCTTCATTGATGTACGCTGATGAGGCGGCAGTGATGGGCACTGATGGGCGGCAGTGATGGGCACTGATGGGTGGCAGTGATGGGCACTGATGGGTGGCAGTGATGGGCAGCACTGGCAGGTGGCACTGATTGGCACTACAGGTGGGCATTGATAGGTGGTACTTGTGGGCACTGTTAGGTGGCACTGTGGGCACTGTTAGGTGGCACTGTGGGCACTGTTAGGTGGCACTGTGGGCACTATTAGGTGGCACTTTTATTGGGCACTGATGAGGCAGATGTGCCTCTTCCACTAAGGGACCGATGTCCCTCACATCCGATCCGGTGATCGGCTTTTTTTTCTACTCGCGCTGTCAGCGTGAGTAAAAAAAAAAAACGATTACCGATCTTTTGTTTACATCATGTGATCAGCTGTCATTGGCTGACAGCTGATCACATGGTAAGGGGCCAGGACCGGCCCCTTACACAGATCGGTGATCAGCCGAGTCTCAGTGACTCGGTGATCACAACGCGGGCGCGCGCCGGGAGCGTGCACAGGGGAGGACGTCATATGACGTCCTCCCGGGAATGTAGGTCCGCGCTGTAGCCGTCATTCGGCTATAGCGCGGATGCCAAGCGGTTAAACCCGAACACCTTTGAATTACACAGGTTCTGAGGCTAATTAAATGCAGATAAGGCACCAAGTGAGTTTTATTACTACCTTAATCAGCCACAGAACCTGTGTAAATAATATGTGTTCGGGTTTAAAGGGATGAGGTGGCAACCATAGCATACCCCTGATAACGAAACAACCTTAGGAACAATGCACACACGCTACTGCACAGATGCTTTTTTGAATTTATGACTGTTTGAAGGATAGCACTGGCTATAGTGGAGAGATTTACAGCCAGCAGCATTTTTTGGTTTTATATGTAAGTGCACTGATTTTAAAATAAAACGGTTGAGACCATATTACACTATGAGGAGTCTCCCTGTTTTTTACCCATTTCAACTCTGAGGATTCATCCATCCATCCCATCTGAGATGGTGAGCTGGATCATCTTGTCACCATAAGGGGAACACAGTGAGGCTGGCAGGGGAGCATTTCCCGATTTTCATCTGAGGATCAGAGATCCCAATAAGCACTGAATGATCTTCCTGAGTAAAGAAGATTGCTGGTGATCTGGTAAGCCCCCATCTGATTTATGGCGAAGGTGTCACAACGGTGAATGTCTGAGCACTGCGCCGTCAGGATCGATCTATCCAGTGTGGGACACTGCATGCATGGATTGTTTGCACAGGAGCATTTTAGTGATCAGTTTATGAACTTTGAACTTTATGAATATAATATATTTTGCACTTTTGCATGAGGACATTTTTGGATTGAATAATATTTTGTTTGGATTTTCTGTTCACTTCAAAAGTTTTGCACTCATATATATCAGGGCTGTTGAAAATGATCGCCGCATCGATGCATCGCGATTCTGCCCTTCCCGATTCGGCATCGATGCGGTATCCGGCCGTAATCGATTATGCGTGACGTCATTACGGCTCCTCCCCCTCCCCCTCGCATAGCAGTGCCTGCTGGAGGTGACAAGCCACTGATCGGCTGGCTAAGCCTGGCGCCGTTCCCCGTCAATGGGAGATGTATCCTCAGCTACTGCCCCCACCCACGCTCTCCCCCTTCTCAGACACGGGACAACGTCCTCTCTTATCTCCCCGATGTGCGGGGCGCAGAGCCCCACGGAGCTGTGAGACAGATCACTGTAGCTGTCATCACATCCGTGGGAGCGGTAGGACAATCGGGGTTGCCGAAGTCCCTGGAGATCCTGCACTGTGGGGGACATTGCAGTGTTTCCAGACCCCCATTATCTCTGTGACAGTTTGAGGATACAGACTGATTTCTCCCGTCCGTAGGACAGGAGAATCAGTGTGTACATTTAGGGGCCGGTGGCTGCAGCTGAGCGGAGTGTCTCTGACACTCATCTCACACAGCCCAGCGAAGCTCACTCCCCCCTCCCAGCAACGGACAGAGATTACATGCATACAGCTGCCCCCCTCCTCCTCCTCTCTCCCCCTGTGTCTGCCCAGCCCGCCCACTCTCCTATCCCGACACAGCTGTGAAGGGGAGAGAGAGAGAGAGAGGAGGGGGGAGGGGGTGTGCGCGAGAGATATGAAGAACAGTCAGCAGCTCCACATTCCAAGCTGTGTGAACTTCCAGCCTCGTCCCTGAATAAGTGAGCATTGCATTGTTCATTACACATTCATCACTGAACTGTCCCTTTCTCTCCCCTATCTGTCTCCCTCCCCCACTCTTTTTTCGTTTGGTCATTACACTGAAAAAAAAAAAAAAGATCCAATTCCTCATCTACACATTCCAGGTGGATGGGGGAATCCTCCGACACTGGACCAGTGGGCGAACAACCAGGGTTTCTGTCCTGGCACTGCTATTGACAGCGCTGGTCTCTGTCTCCATGGCAGCAGCAGCGCATTATAACCCAATGCTGGCTACTTGGTGCATCATGTCTGCAGTCTCTGATCATCTCCTATATCATGTCTGCAGTCTCTGATCATCTCCTGTACTATGTCTGCAGTCTCTGATCATCTCCTCTATCATGTCTGCAGTCTCTGATCATCTCCTGTACCATGTCTGCAGTCTCTGACCATCTCCTGTAGTATGTCTGCAGTCTCTGACCATCTCCTCTATCATGTCTGCAGTCTCTGACCATCTCCTGTACTATGTCTGCAGTCTCTGATCATCTCCTATATCATGTCTGCAGTCTCTGGCCATCTCCTGTAGTATGTCTGCAGTCTCTGACCATCTCCTGTAGTATGTCTGCAGTCTCTGACCATCTCCTGTAGTATGTCTGCAGTCTCTGATCATCTCCTGTACAATGTCTGCAGTCTCTGATCATCTCCTGTACCATGTCTGCAGTCTCTGACCATCTCCTGTAGTATGTCTGCAGTCTCTGACCATCTCCTGTATTATGTCTGCAGTCTCTGATCATCTCCTGTACCATGTCTGCAGTCTCTGACCATCTCCTGTATTATGTCTGCAGTCTCTGATCATCTCCTCTATCATGTCTGCAGTCTCTGACCATCTCCTGTACTATGTCTGCAGTCTCTGATCATCTCCTATATCATGTCTGCAGTCTCTGACCATCTCCTGTATTATGTCTGCAGTCTCTGACCATCTCCTGTACTATGTCTGCAGTCTCTGACCATCTCCTGTATCATGTCTGAAGTCTCTGACCATCTCCTGTATCATGTCTGCAGTCTCTGACCATCTCCTGTATCATGTCTGTTGTGTTTTTTGTTTTTTTTAAGAACAGATAAAGAAAAAAAAAATGGAGTTCTCCTGACTGCTTGAATTTTTTTTTATGAAAACCGCGCGCAGTAATCGTGATGCATCACGGAATCGAATCGAATCGAATCGTTGACCTGATAATCGTAATCGAATCGAATCGTTAGGCAAGTGAAGATGCGCACCTCTAATATATATACACATGTCATATATGGTGTTTTGCACATGATAATTTTATTTAGCGCTGCACTTTTAGGACATACAAATCCATGTCCTTAGTCTGCTTGTCTTCGGCAAACTGTTTGCGGACTTTCTTGTGCATCATCTTTAGAAGAGGTTTCCTTCTGGGTAGGGATGAGCTTCGTGTTCGAGTCGAACCCATGTTCGACTCGAACATCGGCTGTTCGATCGTTCGCCGAATTGCGAACGTTATGGGCCGTTCGCGCTAAATTCGTGTGGCGCGTCACGGCCCATAATTCACTGCGGCATCGCAGTGCATTGCTGGCTGATGATTGGCCAAGCATGCACTATGACCCGCATGCTTGGCCAATCACAGCGCCGTCAGTAGAGAGAGCTGTAATTGGCCAAAGCCAGGGTGGCTTTGGCCAATTATGGCTCAGGGGATTTAGTACACACCCCACACTATATAAGGCCGCCTGCACGGCGGCCCTGTGTAGTGTGTGTTCCGGTGTGCTGAGAGATAGAGAGAGAGAGAGACAGTGTCATTTGATTTGAGTTAGATAGATTAGGCAGAACAGTCAGTCAGTTAGCTGCACTTACAGTGTATTGTGTATATATATGCATCCCAGGTGTTGCATATATATATATACACTGTATTCAGTTTAGCTAGATCCGTTCCTGTTATCTTCTATCTAGACTATTTACATTTAATGCAGTGCGTCCTGCTCACAGTGTTCAGCTAGATCCGTTCCTGCTATTTACATTTAGTGCAGTGCGTCCTGCTCACAGTGTTCAGCTAGATCCGTTCCTGTTATCTTCTAGACTATTTACATTTAGTGCAGTGCGTCCTGCTCACAGTGTTCAGCTAGATCCGTTCCTGCAATTTACATTTAGTGCAGTGCGTCCTGCTCACAGTGTTCAGCTAGATCCGTTCCTGCTATTTACATTTAGTGCAGTGCGTCCTGCTCACAGTGTTCAGCTAGATCCGTTCCTGCTATTTACATTTAGTGCAGTGCGTCCTGCTCACAGTGTTCAGCTAGATCCGTTCCTGCTATTTACATTTAGTGCAGTGCGTCCTGCTCACAGTGTTCAGCTAGATCCGTTCCTGTTATCTTCTAGACTATTTACATTTAGTGCAGTGCGTCCTGCTCACAGTGTTCAGCTAGATCCGTTCCTGTTATCTTCTAGACTATTTACATTTAGTGCAGTGCGTCCTGCTCACAGTGTTCAGCTAGATCCGTTCCTGTTATCTTCTAGACTATTTACATTTAGTGCAGTGCGTCCTGCTCACAGTGTTCAGCTAGATCCGTTCCTGTTATCTTCTAGACTATTTACATTTAGTGCAGTGCGTCCTGCTCACAGTGTTCAGCTAGATCCGTTCCTGTTAAATTCCTACTGACAGGCAGGCTTGTCTGGTTACAGTATATAAAGCTACCTGAAGAAAATTACAGGTGTTCTATTTGATCCTATTAGTACCACGGTCAGGCAGCTAGACTATTTACATTTAGTACAGTGCGTCCTGCTCACAGTGTTCAGCTAGATCCGTTCCTGTTATCTTCCTACTGACAGGCAGGCTTGTCTGGTTACAGTATATAAAGCTACCTGAAGAAAATTACAGGTGTTCTATTTGATCCTATTAGTACCACGGTCAGGCAGCTAGACTATTTACATTTAGTACAGTGCGTCCTGCTCACAGTGTACAGCTAGATCCGTTCCTGTTATCTTCCTACTGACAGGCAGGCTTGTCTGGTTACAGTATATAAAGCTACCTGAAGAAAATTACAGGTGTTCTATTTGATCCTATTAGTACCACGGTCAGGCAGCTAGACTATTTACATTTAGTACAGTGCGTCCTGCTCACAGTGTTCAGCTAGATCCGTTCCTGTTATCTTCCTACTGACAGGCAGGCTTGTCTGGTTACAGTATATAAAGCTACCTGAAGAAAATTACAGGTGTTCTATTTGATCCTATTAGTACCACGGTCAGGCAGCTAGACTATTTACATTTAGTACAGTGCGTCCTGCTCACAGTGTTCAGCTAGATCCGTTCCTGTTATCTTCCTACTGACAGGCAGGCTTGTCTGGTTACAGTATATAAAGCTACCTGAAGAAAATTACAGGTGTTCTATTTGATCCTATTAGTACCACGGTCAGGCAGCTAGACTATTTACATTTAGTACAGTGCGTCCTGCTCACAGTGTACAGCTAGATCCGTTCCTGTTATCTTCCTACTGACAGGCAGGCTTGTCTGGTTACAGTATATAAAGCTACCTGAAGAAAATTACAGGTGTTCTATTTGATCCTATTAGTACCACGGTCAGGCAGCTAGACTATTTACATTTAGTACAGTGCGTCCTGCTCACAGTGTTCAGCTAGATCCGTTCCTGTTATCTTCCTACTGACAGGCAGGCTTGTCTGGTTACAGTATATAAAGCTACTTGAAGAAAATTACAGGTGTTCTATCCCAGCTTAGTGCAGCTACAGGCCATTAGTATGTCTGGAAGGCCAAGAAGGAGAGGCAGACAGTCACAAGCCAATAAGAGAGGGCAAGCAGGCTCTGTGTCTAGTGCTGGTCGTGGAGACGGTGCATCCTCATCAGCACGTGGCCATGGGACACGCTTGGCCTTTTTTTCGGCAGCTGGCCGTGTTGAGCCGCAACATGCGGAAGACTTGGTCGAGTGGATGACCAAGCCGTCCTCATCCTCCTCATCCTCTCTCACCCATGCCCAGGGTGCTTTGTCTGGCAAAGCAGCGGCCTCTTCCCTCAGCTCAATGTCATCAGTGACTCCTTCCCTAGCTCCACCATGTCCTCATGAGGATTCCCTCGAACTGTTTGACCACAGTGTTGGGTACATGCTCCAGGAGGATGCCCAGCGTTTGGAAGGCTCTGATGACGATACTGAGCTCGATGAAGGCAGTAACATGAGCGCGGACAGAGGGGGTGCCCAAGAAGGACAGCAATCTGGCAGTCATGCTCCCCCTGCTGCAGCATACTGCCAGGTTTGCTCCAGTGATGAGGAGGGAGGGGATGATGAGGTCACTGACTCAACGTGGGTGCCTGATAGGAGAGAGGAGGAGGAGGAGGAGGAGGAGGAGGAGGAGGAGGAGGCGGCAGCACATCACCAACGAGGCAGGATGCCCTCCAGGGGCCAGCCTAAGGGCAGCACATTGACTGCATCACACCCCAAAGCTCCACATGTGCAGGGCGCTGCAGTCTCTGCGCGTTATTCAAAAAGTTCTTTGGTGTGGGCCTTTTTTGAGACGAGTGCATCAGATCGCACCGCTGCTATTTGCAACATATGTCTCAAGCGTATCTCGCGTGGCCAAAACATCTCCCGCTTGGGTACCACATGCTTGACCAGACATATGTTGACCTGCCATGCAGTTCGTTGGCAAGCGTATCTAAAAGACCCACACCAAAGAACAAAGAGGATCTCTCCTTGCTCCTCATCAGCTGAGATTTCCAACCCCACTAGACCTTCAGTCCTCTCTGAGACCTGCAGTGAGAGGAATGAAGGTGTAGAATTAGGTGTGTCACAGCCAAGTACTTGTGGGCAATCTGCTTTTGGTACACCGACGTCAGATTGTACCAGGCAAATTTCCCTGCCCCAGCTGCTGCACCGCCGAAAGAAGTTTGCTCCCAGCCATCCACATGCCCAGCGGTTGAATGCTAGCTTGGCAAAATTGCTAGCACTTCAACTGCTGCCTTTTCAGTTGGTAGACTCTGCCCCCTTCCGTGAGTTTGTGGAATGTGCGGTTCCTCAGTGGCAGGTACCCAAACGCCACTTTTTCTCACGGAAGGCGATTCCGGCTCTCTACCGGCATGTGGAAGGCAATGTCCATGCCTCGCTGGACAGGGCGGTCAGCGGTAAGGTGCATATTACCGCTGACTCATGGTCCAGCAGGCATGGACAGGGACGTTACCTAAGTTTCACGGCGCATTGGGTGACTCTGCTGGCAGCTGGGAAGGATGCAGGACAAGGTGCAGTAGTGTTGGAGGTTGTTCCGCCACCACGCCTCCAAAATGCTGATTGTGACACACCTCTCTCCTCCACCCCCTCCTCTTCTTCTTCCTCCATGGCCTCTTCCTCGGAACCAGCGGTGCTCCGTAGGCGTTCAAGGGGCTACGCAAGTACGCAGGCCAAAAGATGCCATGCGGTGCTTGAGCTGGTGTGCTTGGGGGACAGGAGCCACACTGGGGCAGAGGTTCTGTCAGCTCTGCAGGGGCAGGTTCAGAGGTGGTTGACGCCACGCCAACTTAAGGCAGGAATGGTGGTTTGCGACAATGGCACCAACCTCCTCTCTGCCCTCCGACAGGGACAAATGACCCATGTGCCCTGTTTGGCTCACGTCCTTAACTTGGTGGTGCAGCGGTTCTTGGGCAGGTACCCGGGCTTACAGGATGTCCTGAGGCAGGCCAGGAAAGTCTGTGTGCATTTCCGCCGGTCATATAATGCCAGTGCTCGGCTGACGGACCTCCAAAAGGAGTTTAACCTGCCCAAGAACCGCCTAATCTGTGACATGCCCACCAGGTGGAACTCAACGTTGGCCATGCTGCAGCGGCTGCATACGCAGCAGAGGGCCATCAATGAGTACCTGTGCGACTATGGCACCAGGACAGGGTCAGGGGAGCTTGGTTTTTTTTCCCCACGCCAGTGGGCCATGATCAGGGATGCATGCACTGTCCTGTCACCATTCGAGGAGGCCACGAGGATGGTGAGCAGTGACAGTGCATGCATCAGTGACACTGTCCCCCTTGTCCACCTGTTGGAGCACACGCTGCGTGGAATAATGGACAGGGCACTTGAGGCAGAACAGAGGCAGGAAGAGGAGGACTTCCTTAGCTCTCAAGGCCCCCTTTATCCAGACAGTGTTCCTGCGTGCCCGCCGATCACACAGGAAGAGGACGAGGAGGAAGAGGAGGAGGAGGAAGATTGTGTCAGTATGGAGGTGGAGCCTGGCACTCAGCATCAGCAGCAGTCTTTAAGGGATCAGTCCCAAGAAACACATGGACTTGTACGTGGCTGGGAGGAGGTGGCTGCGGACCATGTCGTTCTTAGTGACCCAGAGGACTCCGGACCAAATGCCTCAGCAAACCTACGCTGCATGGCCTCCCTGATCCTGCAAAGCCTGCGTAAGGATCCTCGTATTCGTGGTATCAAGGAGAAGGACCAATACTGGCTGGCAACCCTCCTTGATCCACGTTACAAGGGTAAGGTTGCGGACCTTATCTTGCCATCGCAGAGGGAGCAGAGGATGAAACATCTTCGGGAGGCCTTGCAGAAAGGTCTGTGCAACGCGTTCCCAGAGACTGGGAGGTTACAAACTCCTGTTTCTGGACAACGTGTTGCTGAGGCTTCGGTCAGTCAAAGAAGGAGCGGTGGAGAAGGTGGCCGTCTGACCGATGCGTTCAGACAATTTTTTGGTCCGCAGCCCCAAGGTATGATCGGTTCCAGCAACCATCGCCAGCGTCTGTTTTACATGGTGCAGGAATACCTAGGGGCAAGATCAGACTTGGACACCTTTCCCACCGAAAATCCTCTGGGTTACTGGGTCTTGAGGATGGATCACTGGCCAGAGCTTGCACAGTATGCAATTGAGCTACTGGCCTGTCCTGCATCCAGCGTTCTTTCGGAACGCACATTCAGTGCTGCTGGAGGCGTGGTAACCGATCACAGGGTGCGTCTGTCCACCGACTCGGTCGATCGGCTGACCTTCATAAAAATGAATGAGTCTTGGATCACCACCAGCTACCAAGCACCTGATGCTGATGTAACCGAATAATTTTTTTTGAAATCTCAGATCCCTTCAAAGACTGCCTATGCTGATGCTGAGTGACTATCCCTGAGTAATTATCCTCTTCCTCCTCAATCATCACGCTGATAGCTTGTAAGAACATTTTTGGTTCTGGGCGCCACCACCAGTGCCTAAGGCACAATTTTTCAGCCCCTGTTTAACAGGGGCGTGTAATTACAATTTTTGATGTAATACTTTGCAGCAGGGCTCGTTCCTGCATTCCAACTAGAGTGTCTGTGAGGGGTTGCAGTGTTGTGGCACCAGCACCAGTGCCTAGGGCCCAATTTTTCTGCCCCTGTCTAACAGGGGCGTGTAATTACAATTTTTGATGCAATACTTTGCAGCAGGGCTCGTTCCTGCGTTCCAACTAGAGTGTCTGTGAGGGGTTGCAGTGTTGTGGCACCAGCACCAGTGCCTAAGGCCCAATTTTTCTGCCCCTGTCTAACAGGGGCGTGTAATTACAATTTTTGATGCAATACTTTGCAGCAGGGCTCGTTCCTGCGTTCCAACTAGAGTGTCTGTGAGGGGTTGCAGTGTTGTGGCACCAGCACCAGTGCCTAAGGCCCAATTTTTCTGCCCCTGTCTAACAGGGGCGTGTAATTACAATTTTTGATGCAATACTTTGCAGCAGGGCTCGTTCCTGCGTTCCAACTAGAGTGTCTGTGAGGGGTTGCAGTGTTGTGGCACCAGCACCAGTGCCTAAGGCCCAATTTTTCTGCCCCTGTCTAACAGGGGCGTGTAATTACAATTTTTGATGCAATACTTTGCAGCAGGGCTCGTTCCTGCGTTCCAACTAGAGTGTCTGTGAGGGGTTGCAGTGTTGTGGCACCAGCACCAGTGCCTAAGGCCCAATTTTTCTGCCCCTGTCTAACAGGGGCGTGTAATTACAATTTTTGATGCAATACTTTGCAGCAGGGCTCGTTCCTGCGTTCCAACTAGAGTGTCTGTGAGGGGTTGCAGTGTTGTGGCACCAGCACCAGTGCCTAAGGCCCAATTTTTCTGCCCCTGTCTAACAGGGGCGTGTAATTACAATTTTTGAAGCAATAATTTGCAGCAGGGCTCGTTCCTGCGTTCCAACTAGAGTGTCTGTGAGGGGTTGCAGTGTTGTGGCACCAGCACCAGTGCCTAAGGCCTAATTTTTCAGCTCCTGTTCAACAGGGGCATGTAATTACAATTCTTGATCTAATATTTCACAGCAGGGCCCTGTGAGGGCTTACAGTGTTGTGGCCACAGCAACACCTAAGGCCCAAATTTCTGCTGAGTATATAGGGCAGGACCCTACTTTCAAACATCTAACTTACAAACGACTCCTACTTGCAAACGGAAGGAGACAACAGGAAGTGAGATGAAATCTACCCCTAGGAAGGGAAATTCTCTCCTGTAAGAGTTAATATGGGAAAACAATTTCTCCTTTCCACTGATGCTTTCCAATCCTTGTTCCACAAAAAAACCCAAATTTTCAAAAAACATTTTTCATTGGGACAAAAAAGTGAGGTGAAATCTTCTGAAGAGGAGGAAAGACAGCAAAACAAATGTCACAGGGGTGATAACCCTTCCCTATGTTTTCCAAAAAGCTTAGAAAAGATTTTTTGGCTGGAGCTAAACACGTTAAAAATGTTCAAAATTACAAACAGATTCTACTTAACAACAAACCTACAGTCCCTGTCTTGTTTGCACCGCCTGTATACTGCTGTTCAGAGTATATAGGGCCTGGTGGCCCCACACCTTTCCTTATTTTAATTTGGGTGCGGGGTTCCCCTTAATATCCATACAAGACCCAAAGGGCCTGGTAATGGACTGGGGGGTACCCATGCCGTTTGTCTCACTGATTTTCATCCATATTGCCATGACCCGACATGACATTAAACCCGCAAGCAGTTTTAAATGAGATTTTTTCCTTTAAAAATGACATTTGGTGCAGGGACTGTTCTAAACATGGGAAACATGCGTCACTTTACAGGCATACTATAGACACCCCCCAGGTACGATATTTAAAGGAATATTTCACTTTTTTTTTTTTACTTTAAGCATCATTAAAATCACTGCTCCCGAAAAAACGGCCGTTTTTAAAAGTTTTTTTTGCATTGATACATGTCCCCTGGGGTAGGACCCGGGTCCCCAAACCCTTTTTAGGACAATACCATGCAAATTAGCCTTTAAAATGAGCACTTTTGATTTCGAACGTTCGAGTCCCATAGACGTCAATGGGGTTCTAACGTTCGTGCGAACTTTCGGTCCGTTCGCGGGTTCTGGTGCGAACCGAACCGGGGGGTGTTCGGCTCATCCCTACTTCTGGGATGACAGCCATGCAAACCAATTTGATGCAGTGTGCGGCATATGGTCTGAGCACTGACAATTTCTGCAGCAATGCTGGCAGCACTCATTCGTCTATGTGCACTCAACTTCTTTGGTCGACCATGGCAAGGCCTGTTCTGAGTGGAACCTGTCCTGTTAAACCGCTGTATGGTCTTGGCTACCATGCTGCAGCTCAGTTTCACGGTCTTGGCAATCTTCTTAAAGCCTAGGCCATCTTTAAGTAGAGCGACAATTCCTTTTTTCATATCCTCAAAGAGTTCTTTGCCATGAGGTGCCATGTTGAACTTTCAGTGACCAGTATGAGAGAGTGAGAGAGATAACACCAAATTTAACACACCTGCTTCCCATTCACACCTGAGACCTTGTAACACTAACGAGTCACATGACACTGGGGAGGGGAAATAACTAATTGGGCCCAATTTGGACATTTTCACTTAGGGGTGTACTCACTTTTGTTGCCAGCAGTTTAGACATTAATGGCTGTGTGTTTAGTTATTTTGAGGGGACAGCAAATTTGCACTGTTATACAAGCTGTACACTAGGGATGAGCCTGATGTTTGAGTCAAATGTAATTTCGACCTGAACATCGGGTGTTCGTCCGTTCAGCGAATACCGAACTTTATGGGGCATTCGCAGCAAATTCGAGCACTGCTGAACGCACCATAATGCACTGCGAGATCATGACTGATGATTGGCCAAAGCATGCACCTGACCTTTATGCTTTGGCCAATCACAGCGCGCTCTGCTGCGAGAGCCATGAGTAGCCAAAGGCAGGGTGCCTGCAGCCAATCATGTCTCAGGGGGCTAAGTCCATGCCCCACACTATATAAGGCTGCTTACCCAGCAGCCGTATATAGTGTAATGAACGAGAGAAGTTAGCTAGAGGCAGGTTAGTTAGTGGCGTGCAGGCAGTTTAGCATATATATATATTTATATATATATATATATATATATGTATATGTATATATATATATATGTATATATATATGTATATATATATATATATATATATATATATATATATATATATATATATATATATATATAGCGCTGGTAGATTTATGATCCATCTACCATCTATGCCTTTCCACTGCCTTTCCACTTATCATTATGTTTGGACAGACGTTGGGGACAACGTCTATTGTAGTGGGGGGAGTATGTAGCGCTGGTAGATTTATGATCTACCATCTGATAGGTAAATTTAGTGAATTGCTCATTATAGGAAGTTAGATTTGCCTCTGTTCCAGCATGGCTGACGTTGCGTGTGTGCCGGTGGGTGTCGTTGTCACCATCGGCGGGTGTTGGAAAAGCAACATGTTAAAGCGGATGAGTGCTTCTCTGTCCCGGAGACAACTCGGTGGAGGTGGTCCTCCGAGTTGCATTCTGGGAGAGGGTATTTATGGGACAGACGCCATGTTTAGGGGTTCGTTTTCAGTCACCTGCTGGCCCTCCTGGCTGACAGGTATGTGTTAGAGTACCACCTCGCGGTCCTCCATTCCGGAGGCCCGCGTCGCTGTGGCGCGTGGGTGGGCCCAGAAGCCTGTCTATCCAGAGTGAAGAGCTGTCTATCCAGAGTGAAGAAGCTGGACAACCGAGAAGATCCCAGGGGAGGACCCATCATGGAAGGATCATGCAGAGTGCTGGTCTGGAGAGGGGCCTGGTGACTCGGTTGGAGGACGTATCCTGAAGTAGTCTTATTGCATGGTACTGCCGGGTTGGCTTAAAGGTCCAAGTACTGTGTCTGACATTCATCACGAACCAATACGTCCTGTGGCAGAGGATCATACGGGTTTATTTCAAGCAAGTCTGTGGCAGAGACTTTTGTTCGTGCTACGTACTGGCTGCTAGGCAAGTGAGAGAGGCCTATCCAGGCGAGCAAAGATCGTGTCCCATAAAAGGGGATTGCATTCAATTACAGTATTCAACTTTAAAGGATGTTCTAAAGAAACCTAAAGAAAGGTATTTGAGCTTCCCTGCAGTTTTCCTCCTGCCTCTTTCCTGCTACTTCCTTCGTCACTTGGTTCAATAAAGCATTGAAAACGTACTCAAGTGTTGGTGCTTATATCATCCAGAGGTAAACTCAACGGAACTCTAGACCCGGTGCTGGTGAAACAGAGGTATCGAGAGTGAAGGTAACAGCCCGCTTAAACCAGCAGCTCCACCGAGAGTTAGTGCTACATGTGGGCGCATCGTCCGGGATTTGTTGACCGTCAGTTCTCGCAACTCAGAGAGATGTTTCACCGGGAGTTTACGGTGAGAGCTGGACTTTGTCAATTTTTCAGGAAGAGAAGAGGTTAAAAGTTGCAGGACTTTATTTCTGAATGCGTAGGCGGCGGGCGCTAGTAAAAGCCCGGGAGCTACGTGATCAGAAGAACAAGTGGGAGGAGCCTACCCTACTTGATACCGCGTGGGACGCGTGTACAGTGGGGACGGAAAGTATTCAGACCCCCTTACATTTTTCACTCTTTATATTGCAGCCATTTGCTAAAATCATTTAAGTTCATTTTTTTTTCTCAATGTACGCACAGCACCCCATATTGATAGAACCTTTGCTCAGTATTTAGTAGAAGCACCCTTTTGATCTAATACAGCCATGAGTCTTTTTGGGAAAGATGCAACAGGTTTTTCACACCTGGATTTGGGGATCCTCTGCCATTCCTCCTTGCAGATCCTCTCCAGTTCTGTCAGGTTGGATGGTAAACTTTGGTGGACAGCCATTTTTAGGCCTCTCCAGAGATGCTCAATTGGGTTTAAGTCAGGGCTCTGGCTGGGCCATTCAAGAACAGTCACGGAGTTGTTGTGAAGCCACTCCTTTGTTATTTTAGCTGTGTGCTTAGGGTCATTGTCTTGTTGGAAGGTAAACCTTCGGCCCAGTCTGAGGTCCTGAGCACTCTGGAGAAGAATTTCGTCCAGGATATCCCTGTTCTTGGCCGCATTCATCTTTCCCTCTATTGTAACCAGTCGTCCTGTCCCTGCAGCTGAAAAACACCCCCACAGCATGATGCTGCCACCACCATGCTTCACTGTTGGGACTGTATTAGACAGGTGATGAGCAGTGCCTGGTTTTCTCCACACATACCGCTTAGAATTAAGGCCAAAAAGTTCTGTTTTGGTCTCATCAGGCCAGAGAATCTTATTTCTCACCATCTTGGAGTCCTTCAGGTGCTTTTTAGCAAACTCCATGCGGGCTTTCATGTGTCTTGCACTGAGGGGAGGCTTCCGTCGGGCCACTCGGCCATAAAGCCCCGACTGGTGGTTGACTTTCTACAACTTTCTCCCAAATCCCGACTGCATCGCTGGAGCTCAGCCACAGTGATCTTTGGGTTCTTCTTTCTCTCACCAAGGCTCTTCTCCCCCATTAGCTCAGTTTGGCCGGACGCCCAGCTCTAGGAAGGGTTCTGGTCATCCCAAACGTCTTCCACTTAAGGATTATGGAGGCCACTATGCTCTTAGGAACCTTAAGTGCAGCAGAAATTTTTTTGTAACCTTGGCCAGATCTGTGCCTTGCCACAATTCTGTCTCTGAGCTCTTCAGGCAGTTCCTTTGACCTGATGATTCTCATTTGCTCTAACATGCACTGTGAGCTGTAAGATCTTATATAGACAGGTGTGTGGCTTTCCTAATCAAGTCCAATCAGTATAATCAAACACAGCTGGACTCAAATAAAGGTGTAGAACCATCTCAAGGATGATCAGAAGAAATGGACAGCACCTGAGTTAAATATATGAGTGTCACAGCAAAGGGTCTGAATACTTAGGACCATGCGATATTTCAGTTTTTCATTTTTAATAAATCTGCAAAAATGTCAACAATTCTGTGTTTTTCTGTCAATATGGGGTGCTGTGTGTACATTAATGAGGAAAAAAATGAACGTAAATGATTTTAGCAAATGGCTGCAATATAACAAAGCGTGAAAAATTTAAGGGGATCTGAATACTTTCTGTCCCCACTGTATGTGTTTGGCGCCAGAGAAGAAGAGAGGCCTCGTGATCATGCTGAGAAGATCAGAGTATGGCCATGTCTTTTTTGGCGATGCGGCCAATTATGGGACCAAGAATGTTCCCTGCAAGCACTGTGTCGAGTATTGTACTGACCGGAACCCTGCTTATGGACACTGGTGTTCGTCTGAAGCCACAGGGGAGGTTTGTTCTGTATACCTCAGGAGATATTGAAGGACTGGGCATGATCTGCCACCGATGTGAAGGACTGGCCGTACATCTCCGTCCATTTGGCCGATGTCCGCAATGTGGAGAGTATTTGTTTGTGGTGGAGCAACCTACCATGTCGCCCTGTGCTTATCGAATGGATTGGGCAACAGGTATCGCCACAATAGAAGCTGCTACTACTACGGAGAGAGAACGTCAGGCCACTACTTCGCCTGTTGTTGCCGAGAATGTTCGGGAGAGAGACACTGCTGTTGCTGTCTCATCAGCGGACATTGCTTTGAATTCTGTGTCCACCACGCCCGTCTCTGTTGTACCTGCCCAGAGGAAGGTGGGATATGTGAAGGCTTCCCGTGGCCATGGCCGAGGCCTACCCCAGAGACTACCCGAACCGGATCCAACAAAGTCCACAACGGGAACGGGTAAGCAGCTGATGGGGAATGTATCTGGGACTGTAAATAAATTTCTGCCAGCAGAAGAACTGGGAGATTCAGAAATAGAATCCTTGTCGGATCTTTCCAGTGATGATGACCTATTTAAGACTATGTCACAAGAGATTTTATGGGCACAAGGCGAGGATGTCGCCTCTGCTATGACTTTCCCTGAATGGACAGCCCTGAGTTCTGGGAAGACGTCACCCTGTGTGGAGCCACACAGCACTGTAAATGAGACATTGTCAAAAGTTGTAAGTTCATTTCAGACACCGGCAGGGTCTTTGGTGAGCAAATCATTGGATTCATGTGTGCCTCCTGGCATGGGGAAAAACAGATCCTTGCCCAAACTTGCACGTTTGCAGAGAATGTTGAACAAGCGTGTAGCTACGGAATATGGCTTGGAGTTCTCTTATGTCCCTCAGGACACAATGCAAGTGATTGAAGTTAACCGGGAACTTTGGTACAGTGAAGCTGTTTGGGACTATTTGTCTGTGCCTAAGCCTTTCCGAAAGACTGGATGTTCTGTTAAAATGGATAAACGTTTTAGTGGATGTCTTATGCACTGGAACTTCGGTCGGCACATCTATGCTGACAAAGTAGTTATCTGCAGGCCCGGAAAAGAGGATGTTGTATATTTCATTACTAGGGATGAGCTTCGAGTTCGAGTCGAACTCATGTTCGACTCGAACATTGGCTGTTCGCAAGTTCGCCGATCAGCGAACAATTTGGGGTGTTCGCGGCAGATTTGAATGCCGCGGAACACCCTTTAAAAGTCTATGGGAGAAATCAAAAGTGCTCATTTTAAAGGCTAATATGCAAGTTATTGTCATAAAAAGTGTTTGGGGACCTGGGTCCTGCCCCAGGGGACATGGATCAATGCAAAAAAAAGTTTTAAAAACGGCCGTTTTTTCAGGAGCAGTGATTTTAATAATGCTTAAAGTCAAACAATAAAAGTGTAATATGCCTTTAAATTTTGTACCTGGGGGGTGTCTATAGTATGCCTGTAAAGGGGTGCATGTTTCCTGTGTTTAGAACAGTCTGACAGCAAAATGACATTTTGAAGGAAAAAACCCATTTAAAACTACCCGCAGCTATTGCATTGCCGACAATACACATAGAAGTTCATTGATAAAAACGGCATGGGAATTCCCCAAAGAGGAACCCCGAACCAAAATTAAGAAAAAAAAATGACGTGGGAGTCCCCCTAAATTCCATACCAGGCCCTTCAGGTTTGGTATGGATATTAAGGGGAACCCCGGCCAAAATTTAAAAAAAAAATGACGTGGGGTTCCCCCTAAATTCCATACCAGACCCTTCAGGTCTGGTATGGATTTTAAGGGGAACCCCGCGCCAAAAAAAAAAAAACGGCGTGGGGTCCCCCCAAAAATCCATACCAGACCCTTATCCGAGCACGCAACCTGGCAGGCCGCAGGAAAAGAGGGGGGAACGAGAGTGCGGCCCCCCCCTCCTGAACCGTACCAGGCCACATGCCCTCAACATTGGGAGGGTGCTTTGGGGTAGCCCCCCAAAACACCTTGTCCCCATGTTGATGAGGACAAGGGCCTTATCCCCACAACCCTGGCCGGTGGTTGTGGGGGTCTGCGGGCGGGGGCTTATCGGAATCTGGAAGCCCCCTTTAACAAGGGGACCCCCAGATCCCGCCCCCCCGTGTGAAATGGTAAGGGGGTACTTACCCCTACCATTTCACTAAAAAACTGTCAAGAATGTTAAAAATGACAAGAGACAGTTTTTGACAATTACTTTATTTAAATGCTTCTTCTTTCTTCTATCTTCCTTCATCTTCTGGTTCTTCTGGTTCTTCCTCCGGCGTTCTCATCCAGCATCTCCTCCGCGGCGTCTTCTATCTTCTTCTCCTCGGGCCGCTCCGCACCCATGGCATGGGGGTAGGCTCCCGCTCTTCTCTTCTTCTTTTCTTCTCTTCTTCTCTTCTTCATTTTCTTCTCCGGGCTGCTCCGCACCCATGCTGGCATGGAGGGAGGCTCCCGCTGTGCGACGCCGCTCCTCGTCTGACAGTTCTTAAATAATGGGGGACGGGGCCACCCGGTGACCCCGCGCCCCTCTGACGCACGGGACATGACGGGACTTCCCTGTGGCATTCCCCGTGGGAAGTCCCATCAAATCACCATGCGTCAGAGGGGGCGGGGTCACCGGGTGACCCCGCCCCCCGTTATTTAAGAACTGTCAGACGAGGAGCGCCGTCACACAGCGGGAGCCTCCCTCCATGCCAGCATGGGTGTGGAGCGGCCCGGAGAAGAAAATGAAGAAGAGAAGAAGAGAAGAAGAGAAGAAAAGAAGAAGAGAAGAGCTGGAGCCTCCCCCCATGCCATGGGTGCGGAGCGGCCTGAGGAGAAAAAGATAGAAGACACCGCAGAGGAGATGCTGGATGAGAACGCCGGAGGAAGAACCAGAAGAGCCAGAAGAACCAGAAGAACCAGAAGATAGAAGAAAGAAGAAGCATTTAAATAAAGGAAAAAACTGTCTCTTGTCATTTTTAACATTTTTGACAGTTTTTTAGTGAAATGGTAGGGGTAAGTACCCCCTTACCATTTCACACAGGGGGGGCCGGGATCTGGGGGTCCCCTTGTTAAAGGGGGCTTCCAGATTCCGATAAGCCCCCCGCCCGCAGACCCCCACATCCACCGGCCAGGGTTGTGGGGATGAGGCCCTTGTCCTCATCAACATGGGGACAAGGTGTTTTGGGGGGCTACCCCAAAGCACCCTCCCAATGTTGAGGGCATGTGGCCTGGTACGGTTCAGGAGGGGGGGGCCGCACTCTCATCCCCCCCTCTTTTTCTGCGGCCTGCCAGGTTGCATGCTCGGATAAGGGTCTGGTATGGATTTTTGGGGGGACCCCACGCCGTTTTTTTTTTTTTTTTGCCGCAGGGTTCCCCTTAAAATCCATACCAGACCTGAAGGGTCTGGTATGGAATTTAGGGGGAACCCCACGTCATTTTTTTTTTTTAATTTTGGCCGGGGTTCCCCTTAATATCCATATCAGACCTGAAGGGCCTGGTATGGAATTTAGGGGGACTCTCACGTCATTTTTTTTTTTAAATTTTGGTTCGGGGTTCCCCTTTGGGGAATTCCCATGCCGTTTTTATCAATGAACTTCTATGTGTATTGTCGGCAATGCAATAGCCGCGGGTAGTTTTAAATGGGTTTTTTCCTTCAAAATGTCATTTTGCTGTCAGACTGTTCTAAACACGGGAAACATGCGCCCCTTTACAGGCATACTATAGACACCCCCCAGGTACAAAATTTAAAGGGATATTACACTTTTATTGTTTGACTTTAAGCATTATTAAAATTACTGCTGCTGAAAAAACGTCCGTTTTTAAAACTTTTTTTTGCATTGATCCATGTCCCCTGGGGCAGGACCCAGGTCCCCAAACACTTTTTATGACAATAACTTGCATATTAGCCTTTAAAATTAGCACTTTTGATTATTCATGTTCGTGTCCCATAGACTTTAACGGTGTTCGCGTGTTCGAACAAACTTTTTTCCTGTTAGCATGTTCTGGTGCGAACCGAACAGGGGGGTGTTCGGCTCATCCCTATTCATTACTACAGTGGATAAACTGGGAAAGACACTGACCTTGCCAGATCCCCGGTTTTATTGGTGATTATGGACAAAAGAACTTCGGAGTTAGTTAGTTAGTTAGTTAGTGTCAGTATAAAGAGATCTTCGTGGTCAAGATCTGGATATTCATCTCAGTGTTTCAAATCCAAGGACTTCTTTTTGCTAGCCAGATTTCTTTCATTTGAAGGGGGAAAAAAAAATTTATACAGGGATGGACTCCTAAAGATTATGAGAAGAGAGTCTCATTTCTAAATGAGGCTTTGCTTCTGAAGTTGTACAGGATATATGTGTGTTAATATATTTTCCTTTTCAGGAACCATTTGATCCTCTATTAAGCTGTTAGGATTTTCAGCTAGGTAGATAGTGAGGTTATGTACAGTCATAGGATGGTTTTGTTTACGGACGTGAACATATTGTTTTATAGATGTTAATCTTATAATGCTTTTCCACTGTCTTTCCTTCTTCTTTATCTAATCCAAGTTTTAAGCTCAAATACTTACTCCCAGGCTTGGGAGTTATTATCATTATTTTTGGACAGATGTTGGGGACAACGTCTATTGTAGTGGGGTGAGTATGTAGCGCTGGTAGAATTATGATCTACCATCTGATAGGTAAATTTAGTGAATTGCTCGTTATAGGAAGTTAGATTTGCCTCTGTTCCAGCTTGGCTGACGTTGCGTGTGGTTCCACATTGTGCCAGTGGGTGTCGTTGTCACCATCGGCGGGTGTTGGAAAAGCAAAGTGTTAAAGCGATGAGTGCTCCTCTGTCCCGGAGACAACTCGGTGGAGGTCGTCCTCTGAGTTGTATTCTGGGAGAGGGTATTTATGGGACAGACGCCATGTTTAGGGGTTCGTTTTCAGCCACCTGCTGGCCCTCCTGGCCGACAGGTATGTGTTAGAGTACCAACTCGTGGTCCTCCGTTCCGGAGGCCCGCGTCGCTGCGGCACGTGGGTGGGCCCAGAAGCCTGTCTGGGGCCTACCACAGCAGCGGAGGAATGGTCCTGAGCTGTCTATCCAGAGTGAAGAAGCTGGAGAACCGAGAAGATCCCAGGGGAGGACCCATCATGGAAGGATCATGCAGAGTGCTGGTCTGGAGAGGGGCCTGGTGACTCGGTTGGAGGACGTATCCTGAAGTAGTCTTATTGCATGGTACTGCCGGGTTGGCTTAAAGGTCCAAGTACTGTGTCTGACATTCATCACGAACCAATACGTCCTGTGCCAGAGGATCGTACGGGTTTATTTCAAGCAAGCCTGTGGCAGAGACTTTTGTTCGTGCTACGTACTGGCTGCTAGGCAAGTGAGAGAGGCCTATCCAGGCGAGCAAAGATCGTGTCCCATAAAAGGGGATTGCATTCAATTACAGTATTCAACTTTAAAGGATGTTCTAAAGAAACCTAAAGAAAGGTATTTGAGCTTCCCTGCAGTTTTCCTCTTGCCTCTTTCCTGCTAATTCCTTCGTTACCTGGTTCAATAAAGCATTGAAAATGTACTCAAGTGTTGGTGCTTACATCCAGAGGTAAACTCAACAGAACCCTAGACCCGGTGCCGGTGAAACAGAGGTATCGAGAGTGAAGGTAACAGCCCGCTTAAACCAGCAGCTCCACCGAGAGTTAGTGCTACACATACATATATATATATATATATATATATATATATATATATATATATATATATATATATATATATATATATATACATATATATATATATATAGTATCTCACAAAAGTGAGTACACCCTTCACATTTTTGTAAATATTTTATTCTATCTTTTCATATGACAACACTGAAGAAATTACACTTTGCTACTATGTAAAGTAGTCAGTGCACAGCTTGTATAACAGTGTAAATTTGCTGTCCCCTCAAAATAACTCAACACACAGTCTAAACTGCTGGCAACAAAAGTGAGTAAACCCCTAAGTGAAAATGTCAAAATTGGGCCCAAAGTTTCAATATTTTGTGTGGCCACCATTATTTTCCAGTGCTGCCTTAACCCTCTTGGGCATGGAGTTCACCAGAGCTTTACAGGTTGCGACTGGAGTCCTCTTCCACTCCTGGTGGATGTTAGAGACCTTGCGCTCCTCCACCTTCCATTTGAGGATGCCCCATAGATGCTCAATAGGGTTTAGGTCTGGAGACATGCTTGGTCAGTCCATCACCTTTATCCTCAGCTTCTTTAGTAAGGCAGTGGTCATCTTGGAGGTGTGTTTGGGGTCGTTATCATGATGGAATACTGCCGTGAGGCCCAGTCTCCAAAGGGAAGGGATCACGCTCTGCTTCAGTATGTCACAGTACATGTTGGCATTCATGGTTCCCTTAATGAACTGTTGCTCTCCAGTGCCGGCAGCACTCAAGCAGCCCCAGACTATGCTTGACTGTAGGCAAGACACGCTTGTCTCTGTACTCCTCACCTGGTTGTCACCACACACGCTTGACACCATCTGAACCAAATCCGTTTTATCCACCACAAGATATGGTTCCAGTAATCCATGTCCTTAGTCTGCTTGTCTTCAGAAAGCTGTTTTCGGGCTTTCTTGTGCATCATCTTAAGAAGATGCTTCCATCTGGGATGACGGCCATGCAGACCAATTTGATTCAGTGTGCGGCGTATGGTCTGAGCACTGACAGGCTGACCCTCTGGATAGGATGCTGGGCACGTGCACTCAACTTCTTTGGTCGACCATGGCGAGGCCTGTTCTAAGTGGAAACTGTCCTGTTAAACTGCTGTATGGTCTTAGATATCCTGCTGCAGCTCAGTTTCAATGTCTTGGCAATCTTCTTATAGCCTAGGCCATCTTTATGTAGAGCAACAATTTTTTTTTTTCAGATCCTCAGAGAGTTCTTTGCCATGGGGTGCCATGTTGAACTTCCAGGGACCAGTATGAGAGAGTGAGAGTGATAACACCAAATTTAACACACCTGCTCCCCATCCACACCTGGAACCTTGTAACACTAACAAGTTACATGACACCATGGAGGGAAAATGACTAATTGGGCCAAATTTGGATATTTTCACTTAGGGGTGTACTCACTTTTGTTGCCAGCAGTTTAGACATTATATACATATATATATATATATATATATATATATACACAGTGTAGTCTGTGTACAGTACATAATACAATGTATTGAAGTGGTTAAGGGGAACCCTATGACAGAATTAAGAAAATAAACGGCATGGGTCCCCCCCCCCAGTCCATACCAGGCCCTTTGAGTCTGGTATAGATTTTAAGGGGAACTCCACGCCATGATTAAAAAAAAAAATTGGTGTGGGTTCCCCCCAAAATCCATACCAGACCCTTATCCGAGCAAGCAACCTGGCGGCCAGGATGGGGGGGGGCCCTCAACATGGGAAGGGTGCTTTGGGCTCCCGATTGGATATCCCATGTGTTATTATCTATATATGTTAGTGCACAGTTATATTGTGTGCATTTAGGAATGCATGTGACCTTTTTTTTTTAAGAGCCTACTAAGCTGGCCAGAAACAGTTCTTGAGGGAGTGTTTTTTAAATTTTCACAGCGCTTACATATGTGGAGATTAAATCTCTTTTCCTCCAGACATAAAAAATGCCCCAGTGTCCTCTGTTATGACCTGAAAGTGAGTAAGTTCACTATATGGACCATTTATATATTTATATATGATGATCATATCCCCCCTTAACTGCCTCTTCTCAAGTGATAATAAATTTAGTTCAGCTAATCTTTAATCACAGCGGAGCTCCTCCATGCCTCTTATCAGTTTGGTTGCCATTCTTTACACTTTCTCCAGTTCACTGATATCCTTTTTGTGAACTGGTGCCTAAAACTTAACTGCATATTCCAGATAAGATCTTACTAATGATTTGTACAGGGGCAAAATTGTCTGTCTGTCTGTCTGTCTGTGTGTCTTGGAAGGATTTACCCACTTCCCGACCAGGCCATTTTTTGCGATACGGCACTGCGTTGCTTTAACTGACAATTGCACGGTCATGCAACGTTTTATCCAAACAAAGTTGACATCCTTTTTTTCCCCACAAATAGAGCTTTCTTTTGGGGGTATTTGATCACCTCTGTGTTTTTTATTTTTTGCGCTATAAACAAAAAAAATGACAATTTAGAAAAAAAATGTTTTCTTTTTTACTTTCTGCTATAATACATATCCAAAAAAAATATAAAAAAAACAAATGTATTCATCAGTTTAGGTCAAAATATATTCTTCTACATATTTTTTGTAAAAATAATTGCAATAGGCGTATATTGATTGGTTTGCGCAAAAGTTGTCACATCTACAAACTAGATAGATTTAGGGACATTTATTTTTTATTGTTTTTACTGGTAATGGTGGCGATCTGCAATTTTTAGCAGAACTGCAACATTGCGGCGGACAAATCTGACCCCTGTAAACGAAATGCAGCTAAACGTGAGTTACCGCCTTTAGCTGTGTGTAGCCGCATTTAGCGCTCTAAATGGCTCTAAACACAGTTTCTGAATGCTTTTTTTTTGGGTTCTAAAAAAATCCTCTAAACGCAACTGCCTAGAAACGACTTTAAACAAATCTGTGTACATGTACTGATAAGATAACAAAGAGGAGAGTTCAGGAGCAGTTAAAAAAAATGCCCAACTGCTCCTAAATGTCCGTTTACCAGCAGCAGTGTACATGAGGCCTTAGACGTAAGGATCCCAATGCTGAACCTTGGGGTACACCACTAATAACCTTAGACCAGTCAGAGTATGAATAATTAACCACTACTCTATGAATACAGTCTTTAAGCCAGTTTAGCCTATCCATTTACAAACTTTACAATAGTTTTTGCAAAATCCATGTATACTATATCCACAGCCACTCCTTTGTCTAAGTTTTTGCTTAAAAGAAAAAAAAATCAAATTTTGTTTGACAACTTCTGTCTTTCTTGAAGCTATGCTTTTTATTGCTTTGCACATTGTTTTCTAGCAAAAACTCCTTCATGTGGTCTTTTAGTAAACTCTCCATCTTCGCAAGCATAGATTTTAAAGTAACCGGTCTGTAATAGGATCCCTTCTTAGATAAAGGCACCATATTCCCCCGATGCCATTTCATTGGTACCATGCCAGTCATTAAAGAGTCCCTAAAAATTAGAAACAATGGCTTTGAAATAACAGAGCTCAATTCTCTGAGGACATATGGGTGTAAGCCATCTGGTCCAATGCACTTTATTCACCTTTATTTTGTCTAAATGTTTCTGGACTATATACATTTTGAACCACTGTTGGTTCATTTGAGACTACATCAATACTATCCCCATTTTGAACTTGAGGTCCCCCATTTGCTTTTGTATACACAGATTTTAAGAAGGTATTTAATAAATGTGTCTTCTCTTTGTAAAGGGCCTATATGCTCAGATTTGACCTTTTTACTATTAATGTATTTGAAGAATTTGTTGGGGTTTGTCTTGTTCTCTGTGTAAAACTTTTTTTTTTGCAATATTACTCATTTACATCTACAGATGCCCATTTGAATAAAATACATCTGTCAGATAAAAGTGGTCAACTACATTTTGAGGGTGAAGCCGCAGAATCTAGAGAATTGTTTTTTTTCAGCTGTAAGACTAAAGCTTCTGAACACAGGAACTACTTTTACTTTTCTAACTTTTCCATATAGAGGGAAACCTGAGCATAGGACAGTAAGGCACGTTCACAGCTTTCTGTCTTGGTGCTTTGCACACATTGAATCATGTTATGTTAACGTAGTATATTCTGTCAGACTTGCATATAAAATGTATATATCGTGTATATATAAGTAGGTATAGAACATATACTGTATAGGTTTGCAAACATGGTTTACCTGACAAGCTGCATTTTGCACATCAAAAATGCAGGCTGTCTAATTAGAAATTAAAGGAACCTTAAAGATTCATGCGGGAGTTAAATGTGTATGCCCTTGTTTGTGATTGAAATGTAATCTAAGGCCCCATACACACCATTAGATTTTCTGCAGATTTTTGTCTTCAGATTTACCAAAACCATATAATAGGAAGTCAAACCTTAAGAGTTTCAATTTGTATGCAATCAGGCAGGGCCCTTGTACTACATGGTTTTGGTAAATCTGAAGACAAAAATCTGCAGAAATTCTAATAGTGTGTATGGAGCCTTAGGGTAAATTGTTTGCCTATTTAAGGGTGATGAAGAATACAATTTGTTCATAAACAATACAGGAAGTATCTAATGATCGTAATTAGACTTGAGAGGTCTAAAGTATTGATGGGGTACTTGTTTATGGTAAATAGGATTTCAAAGAGTAAATTGTTTACCTTCTTAGGGGTGGTAAAGAATGAATATTTCCCTTACAAAAATATATGAAAAATCTTAACAACTTCAAATAAAATCTATACATGTCACTGTTCTAGGCCAAGAATGATTGTTTGTCACACATGGGATCAAAAGTGCTGGTAAAACCAACCATTTAGATTGCTGAACATTTTAGTTAATGGAAAAAAGGAGTATATTATGGAAAGTCTGTTTGTCCGAGTTATGACAGGAGGCTTCTGTTCAAGTGTAGGAAGATGCAATATACTTTCTCCACTGCAGGCGGCACTCAACCACAGCATCATTGCAGGGGGTGAGGAAGTTAAGAGGAACATCGTTCCTCCCCTGAGCACCATACAGAAGTTTTGGAGCCACTTCATCAAAGAATCTCTGTACTGCTCTACAGCCAAGATGGCATCAGCTGACACTTCTCTCCCTCTCACAAGGTTGCCAGTATCACTTTTACTTAGGAATGAGGTGGATGACAGCCACACCAGTCCGAATGCATCATACGGCACTGCAGACCACATCTAAGCAGATTACAGAGCGCCCTCTTAAAGAAATCTGGGAATTCTGCCAGAAAACAGCTGATCTTGAAACCAGAATGGATGACTCATCTGCCTTACTAGACAACCACAACAAAGGGCTTGATTATATATAAATAAATTGCAGCTCCAAAAAATAATAAGATCAATCCTTATATCAATGCAGAATAACACAATTAAAAATTATAAAAATGTAAAAAATGACTTACATACTTATTGGGCTTTGTATATATCGATTCCATTGCTAGCTGCCTTACCTCCCCACTTAGCACAGAATTGTTGTGTTTTTGTAAAGAGCTTGATTCTCTATGGAATGAGAAAGCTTTTTTCATTATAAATTGGAAGATCTTAAAAAGTGTTGGGTGAGCAGTTTGGGCCAAGCATAAGTTCAGCCTGGACATCGCCTGTTTGCGTGTTCAGCAACCACCTAAATTTTCGGGGCGCTCGGCGGGATGTTTTCTCGCCGAGCGGACAGTGAATAGCTGTTGGCTGTTAAGCAGTGGGCCAGGAAGCCAGGTACCCCGTCCTTGACAACGGATGAGTCATCAGCTGTCAGTGGGCTTCCCTGCTGACAGTTAAAAAAAATACAACATAAAAAATGGTGTTGGCATCCCACCAATCCATACCAGGCCCTTTGGTGCCCCCCCATCCAAAAAAAACTTTTTTTTTGCTTTTTCATCTTCCGCAGAGGACGTTGTGATTGACGATGCATCTATATCAGGGGACATTGTTTTTTTTATTTTTAATAAAGGAATTGTCAAAAACTGTGTGAGTGTGTTTTGCATTTCTGGGTTCTGGGTTCACTACACAGACTCTTAAGCTGACAGGCAGAGAGGGAAGAGGAGAGGGGGAAAGAGGAGAGCAGCGGGATGATGGAGGCACATAACCTGACCACGGTATTATGGATTATCAGCCATGATTACCATGGTCAGCACACTAATGCCGTGTCCACACGATCGGACATTCCGACAATGAAATCCTGGGATTTTTTTCCGACGGATGTTGGCTCAAGCTTGTCTTGCATACACACGGTCGCACAAATGTTGTTGGAAATTCCAATTCAAGAATGCGCTGATGTACAACACGTACAACGCCACTATAGAGAGGAAGTTCAATAGCCAGTGCGCCACCCTTTGGGCTCCTTCTGCTAATCTCATGTTTATCTCGTGTTAGTAGAAGTTTGGTGAGAGACGATTTGCGATTTTCAGCCTCGTGCTTTTCAGTTTGTTACTGCTTTTCAGTTTGTGCTTGTGGGTTTGTATCTGGTTTCCACTGTGTGTAGTCAGTTTGCATCTGGTTTTCAGTGCATATTTTTATATTACGTATTTGATTCAAAGTGCGTTCTTGTCCACTCGTTTCTGATTTTCAGCTCGCTCTTCTCAGGCCTTTCTGATTTTCAGTGTGTTCTGTTAGTTCGTTCTGACCAGCCGACCGTTTTTTTAGCCATGTTGCGGGTACGTACTCATTGTAGAGTTCGTGCTGTCCAGGGGCTTGGTGTTGGTGTTCTTACTTTGACCCAAGTCCAGTCCATGAAGAGGGCAAAGAGGAGTTCATGGACGAAGAATTGTTTGCTCCAGCATGACCAATTCTCTCATATGCCTTTAAAAAAAATAACAGACGACCCTGCGCTACGGTATCTATCAAGCAAATGTGTATGGTGATAATAGGGTCAAGGTGGATAGGGGTTCCAATTGCCAAAAATGTATATAATTATAAAAAGATAAAAGAAAAGAAGGAATTGCTGCCTCTACATATTGCTGCCACCTAAGTGGAGCAAAAATAGGGTTAAAAAGGGTGGAAGTGGCACTATTCATCTTTAGTTTCAGTATAGTGGAAAGAAGTTGCCTTGCAGTTTATAAAACCTTTAATCTATCCCAAACCAAACGAAAACGAAGAGAAACAAATGAAAAACTGTGAAAGACTGATGTTATACCCTCTGCCTTTATAAATCAGGCTGGTGGACCAAAAACATAAACATATGGGATGATTTGGCCTTCCTTAGAAGATATTATGGGACCCAGATCCCAAAAAGACCTATGGTGTCAGAAATGCCACAAAAGTGTTAGACCCCCTGTATATCTCAGACAGGGTGAAGGTAATAAATATTCACAGTAGCGTACCTACTGTGCAAGAACCAGCAGGATAAATGAGTTGTGTGACACCCTCCGGTGGGTGTTTGGGATGATTAATGTGTCAAAAACTTGAAAAATCTAAATCTAAAATGAAAAAAGTGAATAAAGCGAAGTGAACTAATGTGTTACCACCTCTAGAATAGAAAGTATTAAATATGTAAACCTTAGTGTGTTCAAGAGAAAATAAAATAAAAATAAAAATAAAATGAAATAAAACATATGTGTTCGACCCTCTGTATCAGAGCCCAAATCTAAGATTGATATACATTTAATTAATAAACAAATATACTTAATAACATTGAATTGTGTTGTGTATCTAATGTGGAAAGCCGCAAAAGTGGAGATGGTGTGTTATACCCCCAGGTGGTTGTGATTAATGTGCCAAGAACCAAACTAGTTGGATCTAAATGGGATATATATGAGGCAAGGTAAGCTAGTGTGTTACACCCTCTGAGGTGGAGGATGCTAAGTATGTAGAACTTAGTGCAATCTTCTGCTTCTGCGGCCCTCAGAACCCCCCCAGTCTTCTTGAGGCCTATGTCTGCATGGCTGCCAACAAAATTCAGGAAATGGAGGTGGGCTAAGGCCTCTTTTGTGAGGAAGTGATATATATGGCCCTAAATAAGGGGTTGAGGGGCGAACTCACAAGCAAAACCCACCTATGTAAGTTGGACCATCCTCCTCCTCCTTCACCTCCTGCCACAACTCCAACACCAGAGCCACAGCTTGGAAGCAAGCATGGAAGGAAGCGTGTGAGGAAGACAAGAGTGTGATGGCCTGGGTTCGGTCTGGTCTGGCAAATGACGCAGGCTGTTGTAAGCCCACAGCCTGTGGACATATATGTCACCTGCTGCTCTTCCTGATCTCTTGGATCCTGGACTAGATTGTGCTCCCTATTAAATGGACTCCTCAGGCTCCCAATTTTGCCTGTCAAGTAGTTGATGTGTGCCCTGAGGTACAAAGGCTTTGCTAATTACACCAGTTTATCCAGCGTTGCCTTCCTCTTTATTTTGTTATGACTCCTAATAAATGTATATTTTTTGTCTAAAATCATTGGCTATGTGTTAAAATTAAAGAAGGACAGTTTGTTTGTGAGTAGGCAGGTACATTTCAAAAAGACAATGTCAAATTAACAAAGGACACCAACACCAACCAATCTCCTTGAGGTTAAAAAATACAAGATAATAATGGCGTTGTGGTAACTTGACACGCAAAATGAATACAAATATTATGGAGATCACTGGAAAAAAATTAAAAAACAGGAGATCTTGATTTAAAAATAAAAGAGATTACTATAAACAAAAATTAAAAACATTATTCTGGAGATCTGGCGAAAAATAAAAATATTATTCATGAGATCACAAGAAATAATAAAGAAATCAGTTTGCCAGAACTCTGTGTGAATATCAGCAGCAAAACAACTTCATAATTCTTGCATTATAAAGAAGAAGCGCTGCATTGAAAGATTTCAAAACTTGCAGCGTGATGAATGTGCTATCACCATTATGAACGCTAGTTTTACCAGACCGAGCGCTTTCGTCTCGTACTTGATTCAGAGCATTCGTGGAATTTTGTACATCGGAATTGTGTACACACACTCGGAATTTCCGACAATGGATTTTGTTGTCGGAAAATTTGAGAACCAGCTCTCAAATTTTTGTTGTCGGAAAAAATGTCTGATGGAGCCTACACACGGTCAGAATTTCTGGCAACAAGCTCTCATCGAACATTTGTTGTCGGAAAATCCGATTGTGTGTACGCGGCATAAGTGGGATACACAGGAATAGGCAGGATCAACCAGGTATATTACAACATAGAAATGGATAAATGACACAGCAGAAGCACTATGTGGTTTAACATGCTTTAAAGGAAGAGGATCTTTTTTAATTTTTTTATTTAGGGTTACAACCATTTTAACCACTTAAGGACCAAGCCTCTTTTTGAGGTTTGTTGTTTACAAGTTAAAAACTGTTTTTTTTGCTAGAAAATTACTTAGAACCCACAAAAATTATACATTTTTTTTATAACACCCTAGTGAATAAAATGGCGGTCGTTGCAATACTTTCTCTCATACTGTATTTGCGCAGTGGTCTTACAAGAACACTTTTATTGGAAAAAAAAACAACACTTTTTTAATTAAAAAATAAGACAACAGTAAAGTTAGCCCAATATTTTTTTTATATTGTGAAAGATAATGTTATGCCGAGTAAATTGATACCCAACATGTCACGCTTCAAATTTGTGGGATGGCGACAAACTTTTACCATTAAAAATCTCCATAGGCGATGCTTAAAAAAAATTTGACAGGTTGCATGTTTTGAGAAGTTCTAGGGTTAGAATTATTGCTCTCACTCTACCGATTGCGGCAATACCTCACATATGTGGTTTGAACACCGTTTTCATATGCTGGCGCTACTCATGTATGCGTTCACTTCTGCACGCAAGCTCGGCGGGACAGGGCACGTTTACATTTTTTTTTTCTTATTTATTTTACCTTTTATTTTTTATTTTTACGCTGTTCTTTAAAAACAAAATTGTGTCACTTTTATTCCTATTACAAGGAATTTAGACATCCCTTGTAATAGAAAAAAAAGCATGACAGGACCTCTTAAATATGAGATCTGGGGTTAAAAATACCTCAGATCTCATATTTACACTAAAATGCAATAAAAAAAATGTTGTTATTTAGACATTTTTTTTTTTAAAATGGCCCTTTAAGAGCTATGGGTGGAAGTGACGTTTTGACGTCGCTTCCACCCAGAAATGGTATGGAGACGGGTGGGGGCCATCTTCCCCTCACTCGTCACCATACCCAGCAAGGGAGAAGATCCGATCGCCTCCGCTGCTGCCGACGGCTCTGGTAAGCGGCAGAGGGCACTGGTAAGCAGCGGAGGGCGGGGGAGGGCAACAGAGCGTGGCGGGAGGGGGGCCCCCTCCCGCCGCCGATAAAAATGATCTTGCGGCGAATCCGCCGCAGAGACCACTATTATCGGAAACCGGACTGCCGGCCAAAGAAGTGGATACCGGGGTTATGGCAGCTAGATGCTGCCATAACAATGATATTTAACTTCAAAGTTAGAACATATATCGGCGTGCGGCGGTCCGGAAGTGGCTAACAACTGATAACTCAACAGATGTCAGCGGGCTTCCCCACTGACAGATGAATGTGAACAAAATAATGCAGAAAAATCCATACCAGATTCTTATCCCAGCATGCAGCTGGCATGCCAGGAGTGGGGGGATACGCAACCAGCCTTCCCTCCTAAACCATACCAGGCCACATGCCCTCATGGGGGATGCTTTGGGGCAGGTGGGCGAAAGCATCTTGTCCCCATGTTGATGGGGACAAGGGCCTCTTCCCCACAACCCTGGCCCAGTTGTTGTGGGGGTACGGGGGACCCTATCAGAATCTGGAAGCTCCAGCCTCCATGTGAATGAGTTTGGGGTACATGGTACCCCAAACTCATTCACCAAAAAAGTGTAAAAATTAAATTTAAAATAAAAAACAAAATATCAAATGTCCCCCCGAAGTAGATCCAATGTCAATTACAATGCCCGCCACAACCGCTGACCCGAAAAAAACAAGCTCTGCACCCAATGAAGGCTCCCACCATCTGACAGCTCCATCATCTGTTAGTTCTTAAGTAACAAAGGGGCAAGACCACCCGATGACGATGGTGTCATTCCGCCTACACCAAAGAGAAACCCCATGTTGAGGGCATGTGGCCTGATATTGTTCAGTAGGGATGGTCCCGTTGTTCGAATCGAACGTAAGTTTGACTTGAACATCAGGCATTCGTTTGTTCACAAACAAACCAAACATTTTAAGCATTCGTGGAAAATTTGAACGCTAAAGAGCACCCCATAATTCACTGTGAGATCAGTGCATTGATGGCTGCTGATTTGCCAAAGCATGCACCTGGCCCGCATGCTTTGGCCAATCACAGCGTGATCTGCTGTGAGAGCCATGTTTGGCCAAAGGCAAGGTGCATGGCTCATGTTTAAGTCCACACCCCACACTATATAAGGCTACACGACGGCCGTTTATAGTGTTATAGTGGAGATTGAGAACTTGAGCTAGATTAGGCAGGCTACTTAGTGGCGTGCAGGCAGTTTAGTGTGTGTGTATATATATATATATATATATATATATATATATATATATATATATATATATATACACACACACACACACAGTGCCAACCAAAAACTTAATGTATCTTATTGGAATTTTATGTGATAGACCAACACAAAGTGGCACATAATGGTGACGTGGAAGGAAAATGATAAATGGTGTGCCGTGCATTTGTATTCAGCCCCCAATACTTTGTAGAACCACTTTTTGCTGAAATTACAGCTGCAAGTCTTTTTAGGGATGTCTCTACCAGTTTTTCTCAAGCTCTGTCAGATTGGATGGAGAGAGTCTGTGAACAGCACTTTATAAGTCTTGCCACAGACTCTCAATTGGGTTTAGGTCTGAACTGGGCCATTCTATCACATAATTATGCTTTGATCTAAACCATTCCATTGTAGCTCTGGCTGTATGTTTAGGATCGTTGTCCTGCTGGAAGGTGAACCTTTGCCCCAGTCCCAAGTTTTTTGCAGACTCTAATGCCCCGTACACACGGTCGGACATTGATCGGACATTCCGACAACAAAATCCTAGGATTTTTTCCGACTGATGTTGGCTCAAACTTGTTTTGCGTACACACAGCCGCACAAAGTTGTCGGAATTTCCGATCGTCAACAACGCGGTGACATCAACCACGTCCAACGAGACTAGAAAAGGCCAGTTCAGAACCAAGCGCGGCACCCTTTGGGCTCCTTTTGCTAATCTCGTGTTAGTAAAAGTTTGGTGAGAGACGATTCACGCTTTTTCAGACTTGTGGCTTTCAGATCGTTTTCTGCAGTTCAGTTTGTGCTTGTGGGTTTGTATCTGCTCTTCAGTGAGTGCAAGCAAGCTCCGCGTGACTTTGTCATTGTGTTCTTGTTCGTTCATTACTGTTTTTCAGGTCACTCTTCACAGGCCTTGCTGTTCTTCAGTGCGTTCTGTTACTTCGTTCTGAGCAGCCGACCGTTTTCTAGCCATGTTGCGTATACGTACTCCTCGTAGAGTTCGTGCTGTGCGGGGGGCTTGGTGTTGGGGTCCTGACCTTGACACAAGTCCAGTCCATGAACAGGGTGGGGAGGAGTTCATGGACCAAGAATTGGTTGCTTCAGCGTGACCAGTTCTGTCATATGCCTTTGCTCCGTGAGATCCGTGAGAATAATCCTGATGATTTCAGGAACTTTCTCAGGATGACGGACCCCGTATTTCACCGTTTGTTGGCTTCGCCTGACCCCCTATATCAGCAGGTAGGATACCTGCATGAGGCAAGCCATCACTCCGAAGCAGAGGCTCGTTGCTACCCTGCGGTACTTGGCGACAGGGAGAAGCCTGCAGGACCTCAAGTTCTCGACAGGCATCTCCCCCCAGGCTCTGGGGATCATTCTGTTCTGCCATCATACAGGTCCTACAGAAGGATTATATGAAGGTAAGATTTTTATCCTTTAATATCACATTTTATTGTATATAATGTTTGCTAATGTAATGTATTTCTTTCCTCATTCCCTAATTACCATGATTGGAATATGCTGTGAATGTCCCCTTTGTCCTCATGCATGCTGGATTTTTATGTCATTTTTTTAGTCCTTCATACATATTTGCCTTCACTTACCTCCCCAGCATGCTCTCCTGCCCCTATATTCACCTCATGTAGTCACTTAATGTATTTTATCAACTCCAAAGTAGTGCTTTACCCCAAACACCCCCTAAAATGTTTAGAAATGTGATTGGTGCTTTAAATTCAGGCAGAGTGCCAGAGGCTTTTTTTGTAGTGTCCCCAAATCATTTATATTAACCCTCCCTCCCCCCAACTGCTAAGTCAGCTGATCCCAATTCTCTATCTATCCTCAATCATCTATCTGCTGACTTTGCCAAACCCATACATACTATACCCACCTCTTTTGTGGTCAGATTTATGGATGAATTTCCCAAAGCATGTAGTGCAAGGACCTGCCTGTATACTTTCAAATGGTACTGCTTAAAGTTTTTGTATCCTATTATTATCTTGATAGTTAATAGCAGAATGTCCAAATGTGCTCAAATGTGTACAGTGTGTATTTATATCTTTGTATTATGACACTTCTTACCTGTCCAGTGGGCTGCCAATAGTGTAACTAAGGAGGGGCTATTCCAAGTAATACCCTGTATTTAGGCATTCATCTCTCAATGAAGTGAAGAGAGTTACCTGTCCAAGATTCCCCCCCCCCATAATGTTAGAAATGGCCCATGAGAGGGGGTGGGGGGGAATATGATAGGTGTACCTTATACTTTGGTGTTGTAAAATTTCCCTTAATAAATGTTATCTGGATGTTGGCCAAGAATGTTTGTGTCCAATCTGCTTTTCATGTTTATGTGCAAAAATACTAAGTTTGTTTTGTTTTCCTCAACAGTTTCCTTCCACGCCACAGGAATGGCAGACTGTGGTCTCCCACTTTGCCCAGCGGTGGGACTTTCCTAACTGTGGAGGGGCAATTGATAGGAAACACGTCTACATCGTCCCACCCCCCAACTCGGGGTAGTACTATTATAATTACAAGTGGTTCAATAATATTGTGATGTTGGCGGTGGTGTCGGCTAATTATGAGTTCCTGTATGTGGAAGTGGGGAAGAATGGCCGGATGTCCGATGATGGAGTCATCGCATCACCAGACTGAGTTTTACAGGCATCTCCAGAATGGCAGCTTGGACTTGCCACCTCCAGAAGAGAATGTGGAAGGACTCCCATTCGTCTCCCATTCGTCTTTGTTGCGGATGAAGCCTTTGCGCTGGGGGACCATCTTATGCGGCCATTCCCAATGAGGAACCTCACCCCGGAACAGAGGATTTTTAATTACCGGCTGGCCAGAGCCAGAAGAGTGGTGGAGAACACATTTGGAATCATGGCCAGCTGGTTCCGCCTATTTCTGACACCCATCCATATGGCGGAGTATAAACTTAATCATATAATCCTGGCGTGCTGTGTTCTACATAACTTTTTACGCCAACATTCTGCCAACTATGCTAACTCAGTCGGGCCTGAGGCCGGAATTCTAAATGAAACAACACTGACGGCGCTTGAAAGTGGCCGTCCTGGCTTGCCCTCCCTGAGTGCCCGTGATGTCCGGTTAAGATACATTGAGTTCTTTGCGGGTAGGGGGGCCATCAATATGCCAGACAATTTGTGAAGCCTTTATCAAATAAAAACAAAAAAAACAAAATCTTTGGTGACATTTAATGCTTGTGTTTGTTTTAGCTGACCCTGACAGAAATGTGGTGAGTCCTGAAAATGGCGTGATTGTGTAACCTTATCCAAAGCACTGTTGGGTGTTATTTATTAAAGGCAAAGACACTTTGCACTACAAGTGCACTTGAAACTGCACTTGTAGTGCAAAGAGGATTTGCCCTTAGGAAATAACCCCCATTTTCACAGAAAGCAGCAATTACATTACCACAAAAGTGTTGTAGCGTTGAGACAATAATCCACACATTCTTAATTAACAATCTTTTTAATACCTGCACAATCACATGTGCATTTAGAAAAGGTTTTTAAAACAAACCAACATGTTTGTTGTATAACATTTTTTGGGGTGGCATTATCAAAAATAGAAATGTCCATTTAAGATAAAACAGGCATGTGTAAAACCAACAAGAAAGACACAAATGTTGAACTTAGAAAGTTCACATTTGGTAGAACTTGAAGGCAATATCATACATGAGTATTTAGGAACTGTGTTTGATATTGCGTTCAGATGGGGTGAAGTCACCCCAGGAAAAGCCAAATTTGCAAGATGCACACAATATTGCCAATGTCAACATGTGCGAGCTGTCATCACGGGGGATCAAGGGACATGTTTTGGGGGAGAAACCCCTTCCTCTCAGCTACTTTATTATTGAGGAAGGGGTTGCACCCCCAAAACGCGTCCATTGATCTCCCGTGATAGCAGATAGCACATGTTGACACACTGTGTGCATCCTCCAAATTTGGCTTTTCTAAAAATCGCTAAAACATTTTTAAGATTGTAGCACACAAAAAAAACAAAGGGATTTGGAGGGGTTTTAAACTTGCCCCAAAACATCAATGATGTTTTTATTTTTTTGAATAACATCATTGATGTTTTTCTTGAGGTTTTCCCATTCTAAATTACACCCCATGATCTCCCCGATCAGGATCTGTGCACTTTCTGATGTGAAAGGATCTGGATCCACAACATCACGATCACCTAAAAAGAGAGAAACCAAACAAAAACAGGTATCAAAAATATGCCGGCATCCATCTCTTATCCATCACATGGAGCAGCACGAACGTAATAAACACAAAAAGAATAGGAACACAGGACAACTACTTACTTTTTTGCAGCACTCTCCGGATCTTTCTGTACTGCTCGTGTTCTAGTAATTTGAGGTCCGACCACCGCTTCCTGAGCTGATCTTTCGATTGACGTACCCCGAAATTCCGGTGCAGACTTTTGACCACTTTCGCCATGATCTTGGCCTTTCTGACATTGGGGTTGGGGTAAGGTCCATACTTTCCATCATAGTCAGCCTTCTTCAGGATGTCCACCATCTCCAACATCTCCCCAAAGGACATATTTGATGCCTTAAATCTTCTCCTTCTGGATCGGGATGTCTCCGGATCCGGACTTTCCTCCTCCTCCTCCACCTGCTGTGTATCCGCCATGTGCTCTCCCCCACTGCGCCGAACGAAAAGGGGCAGGGAATAGACTAGAAAGAACGTCAGGGGTGGGTGGAGTTACATGCATGCGCAGTGTGTATAAAGCGTAACACGCGTGCGTATTACTTACGATCTGTGAGCGGAGGAAGGAGCATCGGAGGCGCCGATCATGATAACGAAGGTAAGATCTAAACTTGGGCCTATACTGCTTCGAAATTGAAGCCTATATTGTAACAAGATTAGGAGAGTTTGGCCTGACCTTAGGGTTTTTCTTGTGTTGTGTCTTGCAGAGAAAATGGATGGCTTCAATGACCACAATTTCCTCTCCCTGTTCATAGAAAAATACAGGGAGCTGCCCTGTCTGTGACAGGTGAGACATCCCCATTATAATCATAAACAAAAGAGGCAGGCAGCGCTGGAGACACTGCTGGAGTTGGTGAAGCCGGTGGTCCCCACAGCAACCATCCCCTATTTAAAAGCCAAAATTGGTGGCCTGAGGAGCACTTATCTTAGGGAGCGCAAGAAGGTCACGGATTCCCAGAGGTCCGGAGCTGCAGCAGATGATATTTATGTTCCCAGGCTGTGGTACTATGAGAGACTGCGATTTCTGTCAGACCACACTGAAGTCAGAGAATCCCTCTCCACTCTTCCTTCCACTCTTCCTTCCACCCCAGCTGAGGCTTCCGATGTCCAACCTGGGCCTTCCAGCCAGGAAGAAGTGGAGGAGCCCAGCTGGAGTCAGGTATAGCATTCTTCTACAGATTTCTGGTCAATAAAGAAATGATCTTTACTAGATGTTATTATTGATCACTAATTGCTGATTGAAAAAAGTGCTTGACATATCAATAGACAGTAGTGGGCACCCAAAATTGGGACAAGAATGAAAAATGCTGGGCTCAGAATGATAGTCTGTTATATTTGTTCACATTCAATTTGCAACAGTCAGGAGGTGAAAATTATGTGTGATTGATGACTAAAAAACTAAAACTATGTCCCTTTTTCATACACAGGAAGACCTCAGCCAGGAGGAGGCTGTGGAATGTGGCAGCCAGGAGGAGGCAGGGATTAGTGGCAGCGAGGAGGAGGCGGGGCTAAGTGTCAGCCAGGAGAAGCCTGGGACCAGTCGCAGCCTGACCGAATCGCAGGTTCCTCCCCTCCGCCTTCCATACAAAAGACCCAGAAAGGGGAGTCACGTTCAGGATTCTGCACTCAGGCTCATTCAGGAGGCTTCTGCATCCCTCAGAGCCTTACCCACTCCTGAAGAGGCCTTTGCCTGCATGGTTGCCACCAAACTGCAGGGCATGCAGGAGGGTCAACGCCTCATGTGTGAGCAACTTATTTATAAAGTCCTAACTAAGGAGGTGAGTGGCGAAATCACACCCAAGACTGACGTGATTGAGTTGGACCATCCTCCTCCTCCTCCTGCTGCCACAACTCCATCACCAGAGCCACAGCATGGAAGGAAGCGTGGAAGGAAGACCAGAGAGTGATGGCCCTGGGTTCAGTCTGGTCTGACAAAAGCTGCAGTCTCTTGTATGACCACAGCCTGGGGATACAGATGTCATCTGCTGCTTTCCGGATCTCTGAAACTTCTGGACCAGACTGCACTGCCTTACATATGGACTCCTCAGGCCACCAATTTTGCTTGAAAATAGTTGATGTGTGCCCTGGGGGTCCAAGGCTTCACCCATTTCTGCTGTTTCTCCAGCGTTGCCTCCCTCTTTGTTTAGTTGTGAGCCCTTAATAAATGAATTTTGGCGGAAAATTATACTCTCCTATGTGTGTTTTCATCCAAAAAGGACAGTTGGTTGGTGAGGATTCAGGTACATTTCGAAAGTACAATGTGAAATTAACAAGAGACAACAACACCAAACAATCTCCTACAGATGAAATAGAACAACATATCAATGGTGCTGTGGTAACTTGACACACAAAACACACACAAAAATATTCTGGAGTAAAAATTAAAATACAATAAAACAAAGATCAGCCTTGAAAAAAAGACAAACCAACAAAAAATAATCTGCCTTAAAACAAAAAAACAAAAAAAAACACCACAAAAATAATGTTGTCAGATGTGACAAATCAAAATATATTGAGGGAATCCCGATAAATAGTAAAGAAATAAGTTTGTGAGAAGTCTGTGTGAATATGAGCAGCAAAACTACTTCATTCTTCTCACATTATAAAGAAGAAGAGAGTGCGCTGTATTAAACCATTTTTTAACATTGCAGCGTGACGAAAGTGCAGTATCCATTCCGAGCGCTAATTTTACCCGACCGAGCTGTTCCGTCTCGGAATTTCTTCTGAGCATGCGTGGCACTTTGTGCATCGGAACAGGCCACACACGGTCGGAATTGACGCGATCGGATTTTGTTGTCGGAAAATTTTATAGTCTGCTCTCAAACTTTGTGTGTCAGAAAATCCGATGGAAAATTTCCGATGGAGCCCACACACGGTCGGAATGTCCGACAACACACTCCGATCGGACATTTTCCATCGGAAAATCCGACCGCGTGTACAGGGCATAACAGGTTTTATTCTAAGATTGCCTGTATTTGGCTCCATCCATCTTCCCATCAACTCTGACCAGCTTCCCTGTCCCTGCTGAAGAAAAGCATCCCCAGAACATGATGCTGCCACCACCATGTTTCACGGTGAGGATGGTGTGTTCAGGGTGATGTGCAGTGTTAGTTTTCCACCACACAAAGTGTTTTGCTTTTAGGCCAAAAAGTTACATTTTGGTCTCATCTAACCAGAGCACCTTCTTCCACATGTTTGCTGTGTCCCCCACATGGCTTCTCGCAAACTGCAAAGACTGCAGTTTTCTTATGGCTTTCTTTCAACGATGGCTTTCTTCTTGCCACTCATCCATAAAGGCCAAATTTGTGGAGTGCACGACTAATAGTTGTCATGTGGACAGATTCTCCCACCTGAGCTGTGGATCTCTGCAGCTCCTCTAGAGTTACCACGGGCCTCTTGGCTGCTTCTCTGAATAATGCTCTCCTTGCCCGGCCTGTCAGTTTAGGTGAATGGCCATGTCTTGGTAGTTTTGCAGTTGTGCCATATTCTTTCCATTTTCGGATGATGGATTGAAAAGTGTTCCGTGAGATGTTAGAAGCTTGGGATACTTTTTTATAACCTAACCCTGCTTTAAACTCCTCCACCACTTTATACCTGACCTGTCTGATGTGTTCCTTGGCCTTCTTGATGCTGTTTTTTCACCAACGTTCTCTAACAAACCTCTGAGGGCTTCACAGAACAGCTGAATTTATACTAAGATTAAATTATACACAGGTGGACTCTATTTACTAATTAGGTGATTTCTTAAGGCAATTGGTTCCACTAGATTTTGGTTGGGGGTAAAGGGGGCTGAATACAAATGCACGCCACACTTTTCAGATATTTATTTGTAAAAAATTTTGAAAACCAGTTACCGTTTTCCTTCCACTTCACAATTATGTGCCACTTTGTGTTGGTCTATCGCATAAAATCCCAATAAAATACATTTCCATTTTTAGTTGGAACATGACAAAATGTGCAAAATTTCAATCGTATAAATACCTTTTAACCACTTAAGCCCTGGACCATTTGGCTGGCCAAAGACCAGAGCACTTTTTGCGACACTGCGTCACTTTAACTGACAATTGCACGGTCATGTGACGTGGCTCCCAAACAAAATTGACGTCCTTTTTTTCGCATAAATAGAGCTTTCTTTTGGTGGTATTTGATCACCTCTGCGGTTTTTATTTTTTGCGCTATAAACAAAAAATATGCATTATTTTTTACTTTTTGCTATAACAAATATCCCCAAAAAATATATAAAAAAACATTTTTTTTCCTGATATGTATTCTTCTACATATTTTTGGTAAAAAAAAAATGCAATAAGCGTATATTGATTGGTTTGTGCAGAAAGTTATAGCGTCTACAAAATAGGGGATAGTTTTATGGCATTTTTATGAATAATTTTTTTTTTACTTGTAATGGCAGCGATCAGCGATTTTTATCATGACTGCGACATTATGGCGGTCACGTCAGACAATTTTGACACATTTTTGGGACCATTGGCATTAATACAGTGATTAGTGCGATTAAAAATGCATTGATTACTGTAAAAATGTCACTGGCAGTGAAGGGGTTAACACTAGGGGGCAGTGAAGGGGTTAATGTGTGTCCTAGGAAGTGTTCTAACTGAAGGGGGATGTGGACTGTGCAGGGAAGCTAACAGATCCTCTGTTCATACCTTGTATGAACAGAGGATCTGTCAGTTCTCTCCTCTGAGAACCGGAAACTGTGTGTTTACACACACAGCTCTGGGTTCTCCGTGTGCCCCGAGCAATCGCGGGAGCCCGGCGGTGATCGAGACCGCCGGCACTTGCATCGGCTCGGTGGGCAAACGGGGGCGCGCGCGTGCCTCCGGTGGTGCGCTCATGCCCCCTAGTGGCCGAAGAGCGAAGCGACGTTACATGACATCGTTTCCCCCAGCCGTGCCATTCTGCTGCAGTACAACTGCGGCGGCTGATCGACATGTGGTTAAAGGCACTGTATACAGTGCAGTCAGTGTAGAATATATATATATATATATATACAGTGAAGGCAATGAATTAATAATATATATATATATATATATATATATATATATATATATTCCAGGAGGAGGCAGAGTTTTTTAGTTTTTTTTTTCTATTCTTCGGGTCCATCGAGCGGTGTAATTGATGATGGATGTACATCACGGGACACTTTTTTTTTTTTTAATAAAGGAATTATCAAAAACTGTTTATTGTGGTTTTTACTATTTGACACTTTTTTGGTGAATGGGTAGGGGTACAACGTACCCCATACTCATTCACATAGGTGGGGCTGGGATCTGGGGGCCCCCTTGTAAAGAGGGCTTCAAGATTCCAATAAGCCCCCCACCCGCAGACCCCGACAACCAATGACCAGGGTTGTTGGGAGGAGGCCCTTGTCCCCATCAACATGGGGACAAGGTGCTTTGGGGGGACCCCAAAGCAACCTCCCCATGTTGAGAGCAAGCAGCTTGGTATGATTCAGGAGGGGGGTGCTCACTTGTCCCCTCCTTTTCTGGCCTGCCAGGCTGTTTGCTCGGATTTGGGCCCGGTATGGATTTTGGGGGGACCCCACGCTGGTTTTTTTTGGCATGGAATTTCCCTTAGAATCCATACCAGGCCCGAAGGGGGGGTGTAACCTACTCCAATTTTTTTTTTTTCATTGATTTTTCATCTATATTGCCGGGACCCGGCAATACATTACAGCCGCGAGCAAGTTTAAATGATTTTTTTCCTTTACAAATATAATTTTGCTGTGACACTGTTCTACACAACACACAGATGCACCACTTTACAGGCAGACTAAGGGGACTGGGACTCCCCAGACACGATATTTAACCACTTCAATACCAGGCACTTACGCACCTTCCTGCCCAAGCCAATTTTCAGCTTTCGGCGTTGTCGTAATTTGAAGGACAATTGCGCGGTCATGCTACACTGTATCCAAACACATTTTTTATCATTTTGTTCCCACAAATAGAGCTTTCTTTTGCTGGTATTTAATCACTTCTGCGATTTTAACTTTTTGCGCAACAAATAAAAAAATACGAAAATTTTTAAAAAAATAATGTTTTTCTTTGTTTCTGTTACATTTTTTGTAAATAAGTAAGTTTTCTTCTTCAATGATGGGCACTAATATGGCTGCACTGATAAGGCGGCACCAATGGGCACCGATGAGGTGGTACTGATGAGCACTGATGGGTACTGATAGGCGGCACTGATGGGCACTGATAGGTGGCACTGATATGCGGCACTGATAGGTGGCACTGATGGGTACTTATGGGTCGAACTGATAGGTGGCACAGTTGGGCACTGATGGTCACTGATAGGTGGGCACTGATGGGCATGGATGGGTACTGAGAGGTGGCACTGATGGACACTGATGGGTGGCACTGATGACACTGATGGGTGGCACTGATGACACTGATGGGTGGCATTGCTGGGCATCACTTGTTTTATCTGGACCATAATGTTGCCAGTCAGTGCCCATTTGTGGGCACTGATTGGCATCTATTGTGCATATTTTTTTCATATGTTGGAGGCTCTTTACCGAGATCGGTGTAGCGATGGCCATGGGGTACGTACCTGGCTATCCACATGTTGCCCCCTTCCCTGGTGGTCCTGGGCGGCATGATGGTGGTCCTGGGTGGGCATCCGAGGGGGGCTGCCCTGATAAACAATCAGCGCAGACCCCCCCTGTTGGGAGAGCCGCCGATTAGCTCTCCTCTACTCGCATCTGTCAGACAAGAGTGAGGAAAAGCCGATCACCGGCTCTTCCTGTTTATACTGTGATCAGCCGTGATTGGACATGGCTGATCACGTGGTAAAGAGCCTCTGGTTTTTTTATGCATTTTTTATTGCTGCCATTCTTTTGTTTACATTTCAGCTGTCAGCGGGCTTCCCCACTGACAGCTAAAATGTAAACAAAAGAATTTAGTCATCGGTTGTTAAGAACGCTGCGGCTACTTCTTCATACAGAATTCGAATTAGTTGATAATTATATGTCAGAGAGAAGGTAATAAAATTATGCATTAACAATTTTTCACTGCAAGGTTCCTGAGCCAGATGCCATTACCGAACGTTCCTACGAGGAATGGGCACAGTCCTATCTGGTGGCGGTGCAAATGTTTTTATGCCTCGTACCCTCATTACATCCTGATGGGCCTTATCTTGGCAAGATTTTCTCAACAGTTTTTTCATGATGTTTACATATATTGCATTTTATTAGCCGCATTGGGTGCTCACTGCACACCCTCAGTGGAGGACTTTTGTCCTGACAGGGTAGCTGATGCATTTCCGTCTTTGTCATTGACACTGTTGCTCTTCGTGATGTTCACGCCCAAACAAGAGCTTATATTCTTTCTTTATCGCTCCTGCTTCTTTTTTCCCCCATCCCCTTTTATCCATTGAACTAGCCGGGTTGATTTTGCATCAGGGCATCCGTATTACACTTCTATAGATCATGTCAGCCCACAAACCCTTTCCTTCATTATGGCTAACTTACTGGTATTATTGTTCAGGGGCTCACTCTGCCAATAAGGGCACATTAGTTTTTGTTTTGTTTTTGTCATGTCCAGTCTTTGAAGTTTGTTTACAAGAAACCAAATTCTCACAAACCTAAGTGCCTTAATACTTTAGTGCCTACTACTCCCAAAATTACCATGTCAGTGCACTAACAAAACAGAGAGTTGTCTTAAAGATCCTAAGGGTTGCTACCTCCTCCTACAATGGCAGCTCCATGACAAGGAGATGATCATCGTGACTTACTATATCCCAAACACCACTCAACCATTTTTTAGACACTTTTTACACATTATTGGCCAACATCAGATGAGTGATCAAATGAGAAACCGTGTTTCTTTGTGGAGACACAAAATTAGTCCTCTTTCCCTTAGACAGGTCGGATCCTCATCCAGCCCCCCTCGGGCAAGCAGTCCCACTCTACTTTAATGCATTACTTGATTGCTGGCGGAAGTTCCACCCAATCACCAAAGATCCTCTCACCAACATAACTTGTAACTCTTGTATTGACCATATCTTTCTGTCATACACAGTGCTTGCCTCAGTGATGAAAGTACGCATCTAACCTATCCCATGGACTGACCACTTAGCAATGCATCTTACACCCTCCTTGTTGTTGGCTGCTAGTGAAGTCCTTACATGACCCCTAAATGAATTCATATTCTCTGATAAGCCTCAAAAAACTTTAATCCATTCCCATATTTTGAAATATCTTGCCCATAATAGTACTCCCAACATATCGGCCCTTACCTTATGGGAAGCCCACAAGGCTGTTATATGGGAACATTGCATACAATTGTCTTCCTCCCTTCACAAAGGAAAGTAAGGCCTGATTTCTCCATTTGGAGTTCAACTACTTAGAAACAGACCAGGTCATCCAGTCCAATTCCTAAGAAGCAGAGAAAGTGGCCTTAGACAAAGCAAAACATGCTTTAAACTTACTTTTATTAGACCAAGCAGAAAAAGCTATTTAAAGTATAAAACACTTCTTCCATCTCAAGGCTAATAAGCCAGATTCCTTGCCAGCCCTGAGACTATGGCCCTCTGACATGTCACACATACCCTATCACCTTCATACTGGGAAGTACATGTACACATGAGTAGCCCTCCCAAAATCATTCAACTTTGCTGACAGCATTTGGCTGACCTCTATAGATCCACTAACACTTTCTCTGCAACAGTGGCTGAAGACCTCTTTCCTGGATATCCCTTCCCCACATGCCCGTGGCCTTTAGCCAGGTGATAGACTCTTCATTCTATTTTGACTCAAAGGGTAATTCTGGCTATCAAAACACTGAAAAATGCACAAAAGGCAGGGACCAGATGGCTTCTCAGCCTCTTGTTATAAATGCTTCTCAGAAATCCTGGCTCCCCTTTAACAGCATGCTTTTAAAGAGTTTCATGACCAACATTCTTTTTTTTTTTTGACTGGAATCCCAACTAGCCGCAATCTCCATGATTCCCAAATCCAACTCCAAAGATACCAATTGGTCTAACTTTCAGGCAAAATCCTTACTGAACATCAACATTAAACTCTTCACCAAAATTATGGCCACTAGGATGAATCAAAGCATAGGGGCCCTTATCCACTGAGAAAAAGTTGTTTTTATGCCTATTTGACAAGCTAGCATTAACTTGCTCACATGGTTGAGGCCTCTAAGAGATGGGGGATACCACTCATGCTCCTTTTACTTGAAAGGATATTTGAAAGGTCTTCAACACTGTGCCCTGGCCTTACCTATGTTTTAGATCTCCCCAAATTCAGTTTATCCACACATTGTATTTTGCAACATCACAAGAATCCCAGCTGACTCGGAATGTTTGTGATTGGATCCATCACAGGGTCCTTGCCTGAGGGCGAATGTTTCAAGGCACTGTGCTCCAGGGAGACCTATTTGATATCTAGGCTCAACAATGTGGGGGTCATTTACTATAGCGTCAAAAAATGATCCTGCAGTACCAAAAAATAACTCTCAAAAAAGGCCAGAAAGACTTCAACTCTCAGAAAGTCAGCGTTAATGCAAATGGAAATGATACAGAACTAGTGCGCACAACCAGATTCTCACAAAATCAAGGGTACTAGAGCAAAGATTAGAGAAGCTGCCAACATAAGAGGTGGCCTCACCCACCCTAATAGGTAACGTATTAAAGGTAAAAATTATGTGGGGCTAATCAAAATTTACCACTTGATATAAATCTCAAACTAAAGAAATCTCAATGCTTCCTTACTGCTCAATACTCAAAAACTCTCTTGATGGACAATACTTACTTCTCCCATTAGGGGGCAACCAAATCAACAAAAATATTAAATACTGGTAAATAAAACAAAATAAAATAAAATAAAATAAAATATATATATCATCCAATAACTAAAGTGTTCCTCAATCAGACTGTGTAAAACTGTGACCAAAGGTGCTTTTAAACACCGACACAATTGATGAAAATAAACAGTTCCTCAAAGTGTGTCATACATTGTGCATAATTTTCCCCAGCTTAATAAGTAAAAATAAAAATAAAATTTCCTACACAAAATAAATATTGCTGATGGATAGATGCCAGAGCAACTGTGATGCAATAATAAATATAAAAGTGCAACTCTATATCACATATATATATACAAAGTGATCAAGTGCAAAAAAGTGACATTAGTGCAGAGCCGTGCATATATACAGATCTGACTCTGAAATAGACTCCCAAAATCCAACTTCTCTATCCCCCTAAAAATATATAATAATGAAGATACAAAAAAAGAAAAAAACTGTGACAGTAAACTGTGATCAAGTCCAAAACTAATGCTTCATGCAATGTGATTCATAATGTCCATACAGATGGTTAATATTAACATGCCAGTAGTGTGACTTTGTGCTGGATTCATTCATTTGAAAAGTAGGTGCAGCACACAGGTGTTTCCCCCAGCCTCTCACCTCTATCAGCGGCCCCCAATGGGCCAAGTCAGGCAGATAGTTAATATTCCTCTGTCAGGGATGATGCTCCAACAGCCGTCCCCCTCTTCCAAAGGGTATGCGTGGGTCAGACTCTCTAACTAGTCACCAGCGCTCCCACCGACCCCAGAATAACAATGAAGAAGGAGATGCTTCCATAGTGAAGTAATTCCAATACAAGTTTATTGATAAAAAGTAGTAACTTACATTAAAAACTGAAACTGTCAGCGAAATTGCAGCAGAAACAATCAGGCTTCCGGGTACGGCCGTCCCCGGGAAGCGTCGGCACCTGGCTCCTCCTACCCTGACGCGTTGCGTCACACCACGTGACTTTATCAAAGGGATAAGGAGTCCGGTGCCTGTTCGCCAGCTTATAACAGCGCTGCCGTCATGGCAACGATGTCAACATAGTTTAAGTCAATCATGTGTATACATTTACGACCCACTTCCTAAATACTCTTGATTGTACATTATCAGTGCTGCTTCATCTATAATTAATCCAAGTGAACATTCATTTTAAAATAATAACACATAGATACTATGCAGAAATTGTGTATATTAAAAAATCACAATATAAACTATAACCTTCCTTTCACTAATGCCATCTAATGGTGACTTAGGAAATGACAGCTAAAAGATACTTATAAGATCTAATAGGAAACAATAAGTGTATCAGACAGATCAATAGGGAAATTCACTAGCTAGGAGGTGTCTCACACTTGTCCCTCTAATGGTAACTCAAAACCAGGCATCTATTAGATAATAAATCTACCGGGCAGGGAAACACAAAAAGCATATCAAAGAACATAATTAATCTATCAGGCAGGAAGACATAAAAAGCAAATTAAACTAATAAAATAGGGGAAAATCATTAACTGGGAAGTATCTTACTCCACCCCTAAAATTAATTAATCAGAATGATGGACACATTAAAAGAATATAACAATAAATCTAACAAAATATATTCTAATCCAAGGTATGATCTTCATCCCAATAAAACCAAAAAATTAGCTGACTGGACTAAAACCTATGGTCCACAATACAGGGACACAGAATTCATCAGCTATTAATAAAATTTCTCTTTACAAATAATGAAATTAAAACCATAAAATATATCGTATATAAATTACAATTAAAAATTAGAAATAAAACAGTTAAGATCGAATTCTACGTTATGTCCAGACGGCGTTAAAGTGCGTAATTCATGAATCCATTTGGACTCAGCCTGACTAATCTTAATAATTTTATTGTCGCCTCTCCAATGGGCTTTATATTTCTCTATTCCGCACACTCTCAATGATGAGGGGTCACTATTATGGTACTGTGCATAATGCTTGGATAAACTGTGTTTATCAAAACTTTTCTTGATATTCCTTACATGCTCTTTCAATCTTATCCACAGTGCTCTTTTGGTTCTGCCGACATATTGGATCCGGCAGGGGCATTCCAAAAGATAAACGACTCATTCACTCCTACACGAGATGAAATCTTCTATTTCATAGTTCTGTAGCGTGACAGTAGATGTAAAACTTAATTTCTTCTTTTTCTCTTCTCTCGTGTGTCTGCAAGTGTAGCAATTTTTGCATGGATAAAACCCCTTCCCTTCAAAGAAGGAGAATTTTTTCTTTTTAGGAGGATCTACAACATTTTTTGCCAGGCGGTCCCTTAGGGTTGGAGCTCTCCTATATACAAATTTCGGTTGGTTAGATAGAATAGTCCCTAAGTGACGATCCATTTTGACAATATCCCAATGTTTTTTAACTATTTTTTCGATTTGTTTGTATTGTATATTATAGTCCATAATAATAGGTACATTTTCTTGATGGTTCTAAGTTTTTTCTCCATCCCGTATCAGTTTTTCTCTATTCATTGCAGTGACATCCTTAATTTTTTCTTCTATGAATTTGGTCTCATAACCCTTCTGAATGAATCTTTGTCCAATCATTTTGGCCTGTTCTACAAATGTTTCTTTACTGGTACAATTTCTTCTCAATCTGATCAGCTGGCCTTTTGGTATATTCTCCAACCATACTGGATGGTGGCAGCTATCTAAAGGCAGATAGCTGTTCCTATCAACTGCTTTGAAATACGTTTGGGTAAGTATCTTGGTTCCTTCTTTCTTTATTTGAAGATCAAGGAAATTAATTTGCTCATCACTAATTTCCCATGTTAATTTTATACCTTTACTATTAGTATTGAGATTAAAACAAAAGTCACTAAGGCTTTCTCTATTGCCGCTCCAGATTATAAAAATATCATCAATAAAACGTTTATAAAATAACAACTGTTGCGGTCGATTGTTATAAAGTGCTTCTTCTTCCCACTCCGACATATATAGGTTAGCAACACTCGGTGCATACTTTGCACCCATTGCAATTCCACATATCTGTTTGTAGTATTTATTATTATGCCAAAAATAATTGGAATCTAAACTATATTTCAAACATTCTAGTATAAATCTCCTTTGCTTGCATTTCAGGTTACTCAGCTTTCTCAGAGCCCACTTTGTTGCCTGTATAGCTTCATCATGGTTGATGATCGTATACAGGGATGAGACATCTGCTGTTGCCAAATATACGAGGTCATCACTCAGGTTAACTTCATCAAGGAGTTGGATAAGATGTTTCGTGTCTCTTAGATAAGATCTCGTGATCTTGACTACTGGTTGTAAAAACCAATCAATATATTCACCTATTCGTGCTCCCACCGAATTAATTCCATTCACTATAGGCCTTCCTGGGGGTTTAAATTTATCCTTGTGTATTTTCGGTAGTGTGTAAATTACAGGTACTTTACAAGTTTTTGGTTGTAGATACGTGGCTTCTTTTTTAGTTAGGAGACCTTTATCCACTCCTTTCTGTATCACCTTGGCAAGTTCTTTTTTATATTTCGTCGTTGGATTATTCAATAATAGCTGATAAGTGTCTTTATCATTAACCTGACGGTTGAGTTCCTCATTATAGTCGACTTTGGATTGGACGACTATGGCTCCTCCCTTATCAGCCTGCCTTATTACAATGTCATTTCTTGCTTCTAGTTTTTTTATTCCATTTTTTATACTTCTGGACTCCCGCACATTTCTTATTTTCAATTCCTGTAAATCGCTTAAAATCATCTTCTTAAAAACTTCTATGTGTCCATCATTCCCAGTGGGTGGATTAAGAAGGGATTTATTCTTCAGATTACTATATACAATCCCACTGTTATCTGGTATCCTCACACCTCTTTTTTCTAATGGATTACTAAGCATGTATTTTTTTATATTCAGACTCCTGATGAATTTGTTGATATCCACATATGCATTGAATTTATTGAGGTTCTTTTTTGGGGCAAATTTTAGTCCTTTATCCAGGACCCTAATTTCTTCCTGTGTTAATTCCACCCCACTAATATTAATGATGCCTTCCCCTATTATTCTCTTTTCCTTTTGTTTCTTGATTCCTGCTCGGCATCCTCTTCGCGTTTTTCGTTTTTTCCTTTTCTCTTTTCTAGAGATCTTCTCGGGGTATTCCTTTGTTGCTCCCCCCTGTCTTGATCTCTCTGCCCATCTTGTTTCCTGTCTTCCCTCCTCCTCATTCTTCTGTCCGGACTGTGGTTTGGGGTACGTCTGTCGTGTCTCCGTGGAGGACCCTCTAGATACTGACGTCTTGGAGAGTCTCGATGGCGTTGTTCTAAAAAACGGTATGGTGTTCTCTCTCGTTCATATCTGTTCGAATACTGTGGGGATCTCCCTCCATCATCCTGCCTTTGTAACTGTTCATATCTGTTTTGTACCAGAGTGGTGAAATAATCCATACGTATGGGAGAGCCTCCTCTTCTGTTGTCATATCGATAATATCCATTATCTCTTCTAGATCTTTCATCTCTTCTTGTTCTGTCAGGATATGGATTATTCCTTCCACCATTATTCTCGTAATTTCTCCACCTAAAATCAGGAGATCTTCTATCCCATGGGGACTGATGGTAGGGCCTCCCTTGATAGTTGTTAGAGTAACCATTACTCTTCCATAAGGGTTTTTTCCAATTATTCCCCTTCCAGCCCTGTTTATGTTGGGGGGTATTGTAGGTGTTATAATTTGCTTGGATTCCATTAATCAGCGTGGGTTCATCAATTTTCCTTTCTTGTGGGTTCTCCATCATTTTTACTTCTTTAACAGGAGTACTATTATTGGAGTTAATAATTACTTCTTCAGTTTTGTTCTGCCATTTAAACACAAGATCATCATTGAAGTCCTTTATATCTCTCTGATATTTCTTCCTTTTACGTGCAGCTGTTTCTTTGTCTTTCTTTTCCATATCACGGTTCAATTGTTTAGATAATGCAATAAATTCTGGTAGTTCTTTAGAGGGTTCTAAAGTGATTTTAATTTCTTCGATAGTTTTATTCAGGAGCCTAATTTTCTTTTGTTTTCTTTTTCTTAAAAACTCAAGTAGTTCCAAACCCTTTTCATTGAAAAAGTGGAACCATTCATCAGTAGATTCCTTATCTACTAGACCATCATTTATGGGTACTTCCCAGCGAAGTCTCCTGGTTACTATGTTATCTTTGATATATTTCTCATGTGTTATCAAGTCCCACCATGCATTGATTTTCTTCTCCATAAGATGTTTTATCTTTCTGAAACCATTCTCAATATCTCCTACCTGATTATTTTCCTGTTTGTTGAAGACTGTGTCTATGTCTAAAGTTCTGTTATCTAAAAACTGAAATACTTCCATGGTGTGCAGCACTAGAGAATTTGAGAAAGTGACAAATTAAAATGATACAGAACTAGTGCGCACAACCAGATTCTCACAAAATCAAGGGTACTAGAGCAAAGATTAGAGAAGCTGCCAACATAAGAGGTGGCCTCACCCACCCTAATAGGTAACGTATTAAAGGTAAAAATTATGTGGCGCTAATCAAAATTTACCACTTGATATAAATCTCAAACTAAAGAAATCTCAATGCTTGCTTACTGCTCAATACTCAAAAACTCTCTTGATGGACAATACTTACTTCTCCCATTAGGGGGCAACCAAATCAACAAAAATATTAAATACTGGTAAATAAAACAAAATAAAATAAAATAAAATAAAATATATATATCATCCAATAACTAAAGTGTTCCTCAATCAGACTGTGTAAAACTGTGACCAAAGGTGCTTTTAAACACCGACACAATTGATGAAAATAAACAGTTCCTCAAAGTGTGTCATACATTGTGCATAATTTTCTCCAGCTTAATAAGTAAAAATAAAAATAAAATTTCCTACACAAAATAAATATTGCTGATGGATAGATGCCAGAGCAACTGTGATGCAATAATAAATATAAAAGTGCAACTCTATATCACATATATATATACAAAGTGATCAAGTGCAAAAAAGTGACATTAGTGCAGAGCCGTGCATATATACAGATCTGACTCTGAAATAGACTCCCAAAATCCAACTTCTCTATCCCCCTAAAAATATATAATAATGAAGATACAAAAAAAGAAAAAAACTGTGACAGTAAACTGTGATCAAGTCCAAAACTAATGCTTCATGCAATGTGATTCATAATGTCCATACAGATGGTTAATATTAACATGCCAGTAGCGTGACTTTGTGCTGGATTCATTCACTTGAAAAGTAGGTGCAGCACACAGGTGTTTCCCCCAGCCTCTCACCTCTATCAGCGGCCCCCAAAGGGCCAAGTCAGGCAGATAGTTAATATTCCTCTGTCAGGGATGATGCTCCAACAGCCGTCCCCCTCTTCCAAAGGGTATGCGTGGGTCAGACTCTCTAACTAGTCACCAGCGCTCCCACCGACCCCAGAATAACAATGAAGAAGGAGATGCTTCCATAGTGAAGTAATTCCAATACAAGTTTATTGATAAAAAGTAGTAACTTACATTAAAAACTGAAACTGTCAGCGAAATTGCAGCAGAAACAATCAGGCTTCCGGGTACGGCCGTCCCCGGGAAGCGTCGGCACCTGGCTCCTCCTACCCTGACGCGTTGCGTCACACCACGTGACTTTATCAAAGGGATGAGGAGTCCGGTGCCTGTTCGCCAGCTTATAACAGCGCCGCCGTCATGGAAACGATGTCAACATAGTTTAACCACTTGCCGACCGGGCCATAGCCGAAAGACGGCAACAGCGCGGTCGGCTAGTTCTGGGTGGACGTCCATGGACGTCCTCCCAGAATACTGCTCTCGCGCGCCCCCTGGGGCGCGCACCCGAGAACTTCCGTGACCGCCGGGTCCAGAGCATCACGGCGCATCACGAATCACGGTAAACGGCCGCTGATCGCGGCCGTTTACCATGTGATCGCTCCGTCAAATGACGGAGCGATCACATGTCAACAGACCGGCGTCATCTCATGACGCCGGTTCCTCCCTCCCCTCTGTGTACCGATCGGTACAGTGCGAGGGGAGAGGGGGAGGGATCGGATGGCAGCACCGCTGTGGGCTGCATGTGTAGTGCCCACAGCGGTGCTCAGTGACATTTGCAGTCACATCCATCCATCCCTCAATGCTCAGCCAACCCTGCAATACTCTGCACTATACCCTGCAATACTCTGCATAACACCCTGCAATACTCTGCACTATACCCTGCAATACTCTGCATAACACCCTGCAATACTCTGCACTATACCCTGCAATACTCTGCATAACACCCTGCAATACTCTGCATAACACCCTGCAATACTCTGCATAACACCCTGCAATACTCTGCATAACACCCTGCAATACTCTGCATAACACCCTGCAATACTCTGCACTATACCCTGCAATACTCTGCATAACACCCTGCAATACTCTGCATAACACCCTGCAATACTCTGCACTATACCCTGCAATACTCTGCATAACACCCTGCAATACTCTGCATAACACCCTGCAATACTCTGCATAACACCCTGCAATACTCTGCACTATACCCTGCAATACTCTGCACTATACCCTGCAATACTCTGCATAACACCCTGCAATACTCTGCATAACACCCTGCAATACTCTGCATAACACCCTGCAATACTCTGCACTATACCCTGCAATACTCTGTATTATACGCGGGCACTACTCTGCAATATACGCGGGCACTACTCTGCAATATACCCTGCAATACTCTGCAATATACCCCGCAATACTCTGCAATATACCCCGCAATACTCTGCAATATACCCCGCAATACTCTGCAATATACCCCGCAATACTCCGCAATTTTTAACCAGTTCCCGCCCACAGTCATATGACGTCCCTGACTTTGAGCGGGTATATCTGAATGATGGGTGCAGCTACAGGCATCATTCAGATATCAGCTTTTTCAGCCAGCGATTCCCTACACCATAAGAATGATCATAGCTGCTGTTCCACTGCTTGATCATTCTTATGGGAGGCGAGAGGGGACGCCCCCCCCCTTCCCGCCACCCTCCGGTGCTTCTACCGACTCACCGCTACGATCGAAGCCAAGATCATTTTTTTTTTATTATTATTTCAGGCTTCCCAGCCTAGAGGTGAGATGTGGGGTCTTATTGACCCCATATCTCACTGTAAAGAGGACCTGTCATGCCATATTCCTATTACAAGGATGTTTACATTCCTTGTAATAGAAATAAAAGTGATCAAAAAATTTTTGGGGGGGGGGGAAAGTGTCAAACTAAAATAAATAAAGTAAAATAAACGATAAAAAAAAAAAATTTAAAGCGCCCATGTCCGTGTGCTCGCATGCAGAAGCGAACACATACGTAAGTCCTGCCCACATATGAAAACGGTGTTCAAACCACACATGTGAGGTATCGCTGCGATCGGTAGAGCGAGAGCAATAAATAATTTTGGCCCTAGACCTCCTCTGTAACTCAAAACATGTAACCAGGAAGAAATTTTAAAGCGTCACCTATGGAGATTTTTAAGTAGCGACGTTTGGCACCATTCCACGAGTGTGTGCAATTTTGAAGGGTGACATGTTGGGTATCTATTTACTCGGCGTAACTTCATCTTTCACATTATGCAAAAACATTGGGCTAACTTTACTGTTTTGGTTTTTTTTAAAGCACAAAACTGTTTCTTTCCCCAAAAAAACGCGTTCGAAAAATTGCTGCACAAATACCGTGCGAGATAAAAAGTTGCAACAACCGCCATTGTATTCTCTAGGGTCTTTGCTAAAAAAAATATATATAATGTTTTGGGGTTCTATGTAATTTTCTAGCAAATAAATTATGATTTTTACATGTAGGAGAGAAATGTCAGAATTGGCCTGGGCGCTCCAGAACGCCTGGAGGTGCTCCCCTGCATGTTGGGCCTCTGTATGTGGCCACGCTGTGTAAAAGTCTCACATATATGGTATCGCCATACTCGGGAGTAATAGCAGAATGTGTTTTGGGGTGTAATTTGTGGTATGCATATGCTGTGTGTGAGAAATAACCTTCTAATATGACAATTTTGTGAAAAAAAAAAAAGAAAAAAAAAATCTTGATTTTGCAAAGAATTGTGGGAAAAGATGACAATTTCAAAAAAACTCACCATGCATCTTTCTAAATACCTTGGAATGTCTTCTTTCCAAAAAGGGGTCATTTGAGGGGTATTTGTACTTTTCTGGCATGTTAGGGCCTCAAGAAATTAGATAGGCCGTCAGTAATTCAGGTGTGATCAATTTTCAGATATTGGCACCGTAGCTTTTGGACTCTCTAACATTCACAAAGACCAAATAATATACACCAAGTTGTACTTATTTTTACCAAAGATATGTAGCGGTATAAATTTTGGCCAAAATTTACGAAGAAAAATTACTAATTTGCTAAATTTTATAACAGAAACAAAGAAAAATTCATTTTTTTACCAAATTTTCAGTCTTTTTTCTTTTATAGCGCAAAAAATAAAAAACCCAACGGTGATTAAATACCACCAAAAGAAAGCTCTATTTGTGTGAAAAAAAGGATAAAAATTTCATATGGGTAAAGTGTTGTATGACTGAGTAATTGTCATTCAAAGTGTGAGAGCACCGAAAGCTGAAAATTGGTCTGGTTAGGAAGGGGGTTTAAGTGCCCAGTGGTCAAGTGGTTAAGTCAATCATGTGTATACATTTACGACCCACTTCCTAAATACTCTTGATTGTACATTATCAGTGCTGCTTCATCCATAATTAATCCAAGTGAACATTCATTTTAAAATAATAACACATAGATACTATGCAGAAATTGTGTATATTAAAAAATCACAATATAAACTATAACCTTCCTTTCACTAATGCCATCTAATGGTGACTTAGGAAATGACAGCTAAAAGATACTTATAAGACAACAAAGTGGGCTCTGAGAAAGCTGAGTAACCTGAAATGCAAGCAAAGGAGATTTATACTAGAATGTTTGAAATATAGTTTAGATTCCAATTATTTTTGGCATAATAATAAATACTACAAACAGATATGTGGAATTGCAATGGGTGCAAAGTATGCACCGAGTGTTGCTAACCTATATATGTCGGAGTGGGAAGAAGAAGCACTTTATAACAATCGACCGCAACAGTTGTTATTTTATAAACGTTTTATTGATGATATTTTTATAATCTGGAGCGGCAATAGAGAAAGCCTTAGTGACTTTTGTTTTAATCTCAATACTAATAGTAAAGGTATAAAATTAACATGGGAAATTAGTGATGAGCAAATTAATTTCCTTGATCTTCAAATAAAGAAAGAAGGAACCAAGATACTTACCCAAACGTATTTCAAAGCAGTTAATAGGAACAGCTATCTGCCTTTAGATAGCTGCCACCATCCAGTATGGTTGGAGAATATACCAAAAGGCCAGCTGGTCAGATTGAGAAGAAATTGTACCAGTAAAGAAACATTTGTAGAACAGGCCAAAATGATTGGACAAAGATTCATTCAGAAGGGTTATGAGACCAAATTCATAGAAGAAAAAATTAAGAATGTCACTGCAATGAATAGAGAAAAACTGATACGGGATGGAGAAAAAACTCAGAACCATCAAGAAAATGTACCTATTATTATGGACTATAATATACAATACAAACAAATCGAAAAAATAGTTAAAAAACATTGGGATATTGTCAAAATGGATCGTCACTTAGAGACTATTCTATCTAACCAACCGAAATTTGTATATAGGAGAGCTCCAACCCTAAGGGACCGCCTGGCAAAAAATGTTGTAGATCCTCCTAAAAAGAAAAAATTCTCCTTCTTTGAAGGGAAGGGGTTTTATCCATGCAAAAATTGCTACACTTGCAGACACACGAGAGAAGAGAAAAAGAAGAAATTAAGTTTTACATCTACTGTCACGCTACAGAACTATGAAATAGAAGATTTCATCTCGTGTAGGAGTGAAGGAGTCGTTTATCTTTTGGAATGCCCCTGCCGGATCCAATATGTCGGCAGAACCAAAAGAGCACTGTGGATAAGATTGAAAGAGCATGTAAGGAATATCAAGAAAAGTTTTGATAAACACAGTTTATCCAAGCATTATGCACAGTACCATAGTAGTGACCCCTCATCATTGAGAGTGTGCGGAATAGAGAAATATAAAGCCCAAATGGATTCATGAATTACGCACTTTAACGCCGTCTGGACATAACGTAGAATTCGATCTTAACTGTTTTATTTCTAATTTTTAATTGTAATTTATATACGATATATTTTATGGTTTTAATTTCATTATTTGTAAAGAGAAATTTTATTAATAGCTGATGAATTCTGTGTCCCTGTATTGTGGACCATAGGTTTTAGTCCAATCAGCTAATTTTTTGGTTTTATTGAGATGAAGATCATACCTTGGATTAGAATATATTTTGTTAGATTTATTGTTATATTCTTTTAATGTGTCCATCATTCTGATTAATTAATTTTAGGGGTGGAGTAAGATACTTCCCAGTTAATGATTTTCCCCTATTTTATTAGTTTGATTTGCTTTTTATGTCTTCCTGCCTGATAGATTAATTATGTTCTTTGATATGCTTTTTGTGTTTCCCTGCCCGGTAGATTTATTATCTAATAGATGCCTGGTTTTGAGTTACCATTAGAGGGACAAGTGTGAGACACCTCCTAGCTAGTGAATTTCCCTATTGATCTGTCTGATACACTTATTGTTTCCTATTAGATCTTATAAGTATCTTTTAGCTGTCATTTCCTAAGTCACCATTAGATGGCATTAGTGAAAGGAAGGTTATAGTTTATATTGTGATTTTTTAATATACACAATTTCTGCATAGTATCTATGTGTTATTATTTTAAAATGAATGTTCACTTGGATTAATTATGGATGAAGCAGCACTGATAATGTACAATCAAGAGTATTTAGGAAGTGGGTCGTAAATGTATACACATGATTGACTTAAACTATGTTGACATCGTTGCCATGACGGCAGCGCTGTTATAAGCTGGCGAACAGGCACCGGACTCCTCATCCCTTTGATAAAGTCACGTGGTGTGACGCAACGCGTCAGGGTAGGAGGAGCCAGGTGCCGACGCTTCCCGGGGACGGCCGTACCCGGAAGCCTGATTGTTTCTGCTGCAATTTCGCTGACAGTTTCAGTTTTTAATGTAAGTTACTACTTTTTATCAATAAACTTGTATTGGAATTACTTCACTATGGAAGCATCTCCTTCTTCATTGTTATTCTGGGGTCGGTGGGAGCGCTGGTGACTAGTTAGAGAGTCTGACCCACGCATACCCTTTGGAAGAGGGGGACGGCTGTTGGAGCATCATCCCTGACAGAGGAATATTAACTATCTGCCTGACTTGGCCCATTGGGGGCCCGCTGATAGAGGTGAGAGGCTGGGGGAAACACCTGTGTGCTGCACCTACTTTTCAAGTGAATGAATCCAGCACAAAGTCACGCTACTGGCATGTTAATATTAACCATCTGTATGGACATTATGAATCACATTGCATGAAGCATTAGTTTTGGACTTGATCACAGTTTACTGTCACAGTTTTTTTCTTTTTTTGTATCTTCATTATTATATATTTTTAGGGGGATAGAGAAGTTGGATTTTGGGAGTCTATTTCAGAGTCAGATCTGTATATATGCACGGCTCTGCACTAATGTCACTTTTTTGCACTTGATCATTTTGTATATATATATGTGATATAGAGTTGCACTTTTATATTTATTATTGCATCACAGTTGCTCTGGCATCTATCCATCAGCAATATTTATTTTGTGTAGGAAATTTTATTTTTATTTTTACTTATTAAGCTGGAGAAAATTATGCACAATATATGACACACTTTGAGGAACTGTTTATTTTCATCAATTGTGTCGGTGTTTAAAAGCACCTTTGGTCACAGTTTTACACAGTCTGATTGAGGAACACTTTAGTTATTGGATGATATATATATTTTATTTTATTTTATTTTGTTTTATTTACCAGTATTTAATATTTTTGTTGATTTGGTTGCCCCCTAATGGGAGAAGTAAGTATTGTCCATCAAGAGAGTTTTTGAGTATTGAGCAGTAAGGAAGCATTGAGATTTCTTTAGTTTGAGATTTATATCAAGTGGTAAATTTTGATTAGCGCCACATAATTTTTACCTTTAATGCAAATGGAAAGCAGCGCTATTGCGGCAATAATGCCTGTCAGATCACATATGCTGAAATAGTGGAAGTCAATGGAGCTCGAACCTGCAAAATCCAATTTCTCACTAAAGGCTTATATGCAAGTTCTCTGCCATAAAAAGTGTTTGGAGACCCGGGTCCTGCCCCAGGGGACATGTATCAATGCAAAAATTGTTTTTAAAAACGGACGTTTTTTTCGGGAGCAGTGATTTTAATAATGCTTAGAGTGAAACAATAAAAATGTAATATTCCTTTAAATTTCATACCTGGGAGGTGTCTATAGTATGCCTGTAAAGGGGCGCATGTTTCCTGTGTTTAGAACAGTCTGACAGCAAAATGACATTTCAAAGGAAAAAAAGTAATTTAAAAGTACTCGCGGCTATTAATGAATTGCCGGTCCGACAATACACATAAAAGTTCATTGATAAATCCGGCATGGGAATTCCCCACAGGGGAACCCTGAACCAAAATTTTTTTAAAAATGGCATGGGGGTCCCCCTAAATTCCATACCAGGCCCTTCAGGTCAAAATTTTTTTTAAAAATGGCGTGGGGTCCCCCTCAAAATCTATACCAGAGAAAAAGCATTTAAATAAAGAAATTGTCAAAAACTGTCTCTTGTCATTTTTAACATTTTTGAAACTTTTTTTGTCAAATGGTAGGGTATCCCCTTACCATTTCACATAGGGGGGAGGGCCGGGATCTGGGGGTTCCCTTGTTAAAGGGGGCTTCCAGATTCCGATAAGCCCCCCCGCCGCAGACCCCCACAACCACTGGGCCATGTTGATGGGGACAAGGTGTTTTGGGGGGGCTACTCCAAAGCACCCTCTCAATGTTGAGGGCATGTGGCCTGGTACGGTTCAGGAGGGGGGGCGCTCTCTCCTCCCCCCCTCTTTCCCTGCGGCCTGCCAGGTTGCGTGCTCGGATAAGAGTCTGGTATGGATTTTTGAGGGGACCCAACACCATTTTTTTTTTTAATTTTGGCACGGGGTTCCCCTTAAAATCCATGCCAGACCTGAAGGTCAATGTCATTTTGCTGTCAGACTGTTCTAAACACGGGAAACATGCGCCCCTTTACAGGCATACTATAGACACCCCCCAGGTACAAAATTAAAAGGAATATTACACTTTTATTGTTTCACTTTAAGCATTATTATAATCACTGCTCCCGAAAAAACAGCATTTTTTTAAATTTTTTGCATTGATACATGTCCCCTGGGGCAGGACCCGGGTCCCCAAACACTTTTTATGACAATAACTTGCATATTACCCTTTAAAATTAGCACTTTTGATTATTCATGTTCGTGTCCCATGGACTTTAACGGTGTTCGCACAAATTTTTTGTCTGGTGTCATGTTCTGCTGCGAACCGAACAGGGGGGGATGTTCGGCCCATCCCTAGTTTATATTAAGAATCATGGGGTACAACCTGTCAAGCAACTCGGAGGTCCAAAGTCGCCCAACTGTGAAACAAGTCATATATATTTTAATAGAAAGGCCACCACTTTGACATGTCAAATCGCACCAATGTGAACTAAAGCTGACACATACAACACTGCCTATCCACCAGCTGAATTCATTACCTGCAATTCTCCACAGCTGTTATATATAAAGAGTCCACCTTTATCATTAACTTGCAGGTGTGCAGAAGCCTAGGTTTACATTGGAACGATTTGTCATGCGATTTGAGAGATCAAATCGCATGACTATTGGCAGAAATGGCACTGTTCCAATCGATGCAACATTTTTTTTTGTGGCGCCGCACCAATTTGCTAAAGTAGTTCCTGCACTACTTTTGCAGATTTCAGGTGCGACTTCAATAGACATTAGTATGAAGCCACACAGATGTCTATCAAGTCGCACCTGAAATCACGCTGACCTTGCTACTTTGAAATCGTGCTACTTCAAGTGAAGTAGCGCGATTTCAAAGTAGCATCAATGTGAACCAGGGCAAAGAGATTCCTTTTTTGGTGCACAAATACATATTGAAATAAAATATAAGAGATATTGCACTCCAACATATTATTGAAAGGACTTATTCAAAACACCCACCACCATCCCACAATCCACACATAAATACATTGGTGACCATGTTCTGCTGGAAGCTGCATTTTGGCGTCAAATATATTTTTATTAAGTTTGCAAGGTTATACAATGCCATTCAACATTTGGCAAAACGTAATATATAACAAATAGCATGGTAGAAGTCAGTTCGCCTGTGCAACAAACTATACATATAAAACAGCATAGTATATAGAAATGAATATATATTAGTTTGGCATAGTTTCAATACCATGAATAATAAAGAGACCATGTTACAGAACAACTAAAAATCGTTAGTTTCAACGTCTGCTACTTATATCATAAGAGGAAGGGGAAGGAGAGGATGGTGAAATAAAGAGAAAGAGAAAGAAGAGGAGAGAGGGTAGGGAACAGGTAAGGATGGAAGGGTCAAGTCGAGCTGGCAGGCCCTGGGGCAACACACTGGGAGTTCTGAGTAGAGTTTATTGAGTTAGGTGGCTTTAGCAATTTTTTTAGGGCATTTGAAGTGGCGTAATCAATCCAGATTAGCCATAAAGTTTTGAATTTATCGTAAGTGTCATTATCTAGGGCGATCATCTCCTCCATTCGCATGATATCGTTAACAATGGAGACCCAAGAGGACAACGGTGGAGTGGTAGTAGTCTTCCAGTAGAGTGGTATGAGTTGCCTAGCTGCTGAGAGAAAAAAGCGAAGCAGGGTTTGTTTCTGAGAGGGTATTGAGCCTGGTAGCATGGACAGCAGCGCCACTTCAGGCATGGGCGTTGTAGGGCTATCGTAGAGGCTACTGTATATGGCAAAGACCTGTGACCATAATGGGTGATGGCATTGCAGTTCCACCATATATGGAGATAACTTCCCTCTAAGTCTCCACATCTCCAACAAGTCGTGGTAGTAGATGGAAAAATTTTGTGTAGCGATTGAGGGTCTCTGTACCATCTTGCCAGAAGTTTAAAATTTTTCTCTTGTATATGGCAAGAGATGGAGGATTTGTGCGTGAAGTGAAAAGACTTTTGCCAGTCATCCAGTGAAATATCTCTGCCTAGGTCAGCAGCCCATCTCCTCGTATAAGGTGGAAGTTGGTCGTGAGTCAGTGAGTGTAACAATTTGTAGATGGTGGATAGTAAATGTTTAGGCGTTTCCGAGAGAGAATACAGCTGCTCGTAGTCAGTTAGAGGTCTATGAGTGTGGGTGGAAGAAAACAGGTCAGAGCAGAAGGAGGAGATACGTAGGGCTGTAAGCCAATTACCTCTGTCTCTTGGAAGAGCAGGCATGCCCGTATTCGGGTGTATGAATGAGTTAGCTGTAGGCCAGGCATCCCGTGAATATGGGCCCACTGAGTTGGAGCCCATGCCCTGAGGAAGGTCTGGGTGATCGAAGAGCGAAGTAAGTGGTGAGGGGTCAGTGGATAATAGTGTTAATAGTCCCTTTCTATACCACAGGTATAGTGCTGCAGTCGTTAATGGAGAACAATTAACTAAGGTGGGCAGCTTTCGACCATATCCCCAGAGCAAAGCTCGAAGGTCAGAAGTGGAGAGGTCCTGTTCTATGGCAGTGGATGCCTTGGGGAATGGGCGAGGGAACCAATCGAGGATCCTAGAGAGGACTGCAGCCCTGTGGTACATTTCGAAATCCGGAAGGCCAACCCCACCCCATGTTTTTGGGTATGTCAACACTGCATGTCGAATACGAGACATCCCCTGTTGCCAGACAAAGCGTATAGACATAGATCGTAGAGAAGTAAAGAACCGTTGAGGGATGAGTATCGGAATCGTCTGGAAAACGTATAGTAATTTAGGGAGTGTATCTATCTTTAATGTATTAATGCGGCCGAACCAGGGTAGTGGCGTCTGATTCCACGTATCTAATTCTTTCCGGATTCGGGATAGGAGAGGAGGGTAGTTGAGGTTGTAAAGGTCGGCTAGGTTGGATGGGATGGTGACCCCAAGGTAGGAGATGCCCCTTGTTCCCCACTGGAATGGGAAGTTAGCCCGTAGTTGTGTGAGGGTAGAGGGAGTTAGGGATATGTTAAGGGCTTCTGTCTTAGACATGTTGAGCTTAAAATTACTTAAATCTCCAAATCTGCGGAACTCTTGCATTAAGGAGGGTAGTGAGGTATGGGGTTGTTGAATGTAGACAAGGAGATCATCTGCATAAAGTGAGAGTTTAACTTCAGATGATGGCGTCGGTATTCCCATGATGTTATTGTTTTGCCTAATGGCCGTAGCCAAGTGCTCCATCACTAGAACGAAAAGCAAGGGAGACAACGGACAACCCTGCCTAGTTCCGTTGGAGATCACAAATGGGGTGGATGCGGAGCCATTGACCAGCACAGAGGCTGTGGGATGAGAATAAAGCACCATCACCTTGGATATTAATGAAGGACCGAGTCCAATCTGTTCTAGAGAAAGGCGTAGAAATTGCCAGTTAACCCGGTCAAACGCCTTCTCAGCGTCGAAAGAGGATGCAGGCCTTCAGGTTGTGTTTGCGGATGTAAGAAATCAGGTGTATCGTTTTTGTGGTATTGTCCCTGGCCTCCCTACCAGGGACAAAGCCCACTTGATCTCTATGTATAATGGAGGGTAAGAGGGGTGAAAGACGATTGGCTAGGATCTTGGCAAAGAGTTTAATGTCCACATTAAGGAGGGAAATGGGCCTATAACTAGTACATTGAGAGGGGTCTTTTCCGGGTTTAGGTATGACTGAGATGGTGGCAGAAAGGAGGGATTTGGAGAGAGGATGATCATC